>NW_020191156.1:0-18117 GCF_002263795.3 Bos taurus
TACGTGATCATTGCATGATCAGCCACGTGAGTAGTGATGATAGCCAGGTGATCAGTGCATGATCAGTCACGTGATCAGTGCATGATCAAGTCATGTAATCTGTGCATGACCAGCACGTGATCAGTGTATGATAGCCACGTGATCAGTGGATGATCAGCCACATAATCAGTGCATGATCAATTACGTCATCAGTGCATGATCAGTCCATGTGACCAGTAATGGTAGCTAGGTGATCATTGGCATGATGCAGTCCGTGAGCCGTGCATGATAGCCACGAGATCAGTGCATGATCAGTCAGTGATCAGTGCATGATCAGTACGAGAACAGTGCATGATAAGTCAACTGATCAGTGCATGATCAATTATGTGATCAGTGCACGATCACTCACGTGACTAGTACATGGTAGCTACGTGATCATTGCATGATCAGCCCGTGAGCAGTGCATGATAGCCACGTGATCATTGCATGATCAGTTTCAGGAGCAGAGTATGATCAGCCACTTGATCAGTGCATGATAGCCACGAGATCAGTGCATGATCAGTCACGTGATCAGTGTATGATCAGCCAAGTAATCAGTGCATGATTGCCAACTCATCAGTGCATGATCAGTCACGTGATCAGTGCATGGTCAGTCACGTGATCAGTGCATGATCAGTCACGTGATCAGTGTATGATCATCCAGTGATCAGTGCATGTGGAGTCATGTAATCAATGCATGATAGCGCCGTGATCAGTGCATGATCAGTCCCGTAATGAGTGTATGATCAGCCAAGTGATCAGTGCAAGATAGCTAGGTGATCAGTGCATGATCAGTCACATGATCAGTGCATGAGAAGCACTTCATCAGTGCATGATAGCCACGTGATCAAGTGCATACAATTACGTGATCAGTGCATGCGCAATCACGTGATCAGTGCATGAGAGCCACGTGATCAGTGCATGATCATTCACGTGATAGGTGTGTGATCAGCCACGTGAACAGTGCATGCTCAGTCACGTGATCAGGGCCTGCTGAGCTGCGTGATTACTGTCTGCTCATCTGCTTGACAATTGCCAGCTGAGTTGCACGATTCCTGCCTGTCATCTCCTTGACAATTGCCACCTGTGCTGCGTAATTCCTGCCTGCTCATCTACTTGATTATTGCCAGCTGAGCAGCGTGATTCTCAGAGCTCAGTTCATGATTATTGCCTGCTGACTGATTCCTGCTACTCAGCTCTTTGTTCATTGCCTCCAGAGGCACATGATCAGTGTCTGACAACCACATGATCAGCACATGATCAGTCACATGATCAATGCATGATAAGCCAGGTGATCAGTGCATGGTCAATTACGTGATCAGTGCATGATCAGTCATGCGACTAGTACATCGTAGCTGCGTGATCATTGCATGATCAGCCACGTGAGCAGTGCATGATAGCCACGTGATCAGTGTATGATCAGACACGTGATCAGTGCATGATCAGCCACGTGATCAGTGCATGATCAAATACGTGATCAGTGCATGATCAGTCACGTGATCAGTGTGTGATCAGCCACGTGATCAGTGCATGATAGCCACGGGATCACTTCATGAGTAGTCACGTGATCTGTGCATGACCAGGCACGTGATCAGTGTATGATCAGCCACGTGATCAGTGCATGATCGGACACGTGAACAGTGTATGATCAGCCACGTGTTCAGTGCATGATACCTACGTGATCAGTTCATGTTTAGTCACGTGATCTGTGCATGACAGGCACGTAATCAGTGCATGATATCCACGTGATCAGTGAATTATACCACGTGATCAGTTCATGATTAGTCACGTGATCTGTGCGTGACCAGGCACGTGATCAGTGTATGACCATCCATGTGATCAGTGCATGATAGCCACGTGATCAGTGCATGATCAGTCACGTGATCAGTGCATGATCAGTAACGAGAACAGTGCATGATAAGTCACCTGATCAGTGCATGATCAATTACGTGATCAGTGCATGATCACTCACGTGACTAGTACATGGTAGCTACGTGATCATTGCATGATCAGCAACGTGAGCCGTGCATGATAGCCACGAGATCAGTGCATGATCAGTCACGTGACCAGTCCATGGTAGCTACGTGATCATTGCATGATCAGCCACCTGAGTAGTGCATGATAGCCAGGTGATCAGTGCATGATCAGTCACGTGATCAGTGCATGATCAGTCATGTAATCTGTGCATGACCAGGCACGTGATCAGTGTATGATCAGCCACGTGATCAGTGCATGATCAGCCACATAATCAGTGCATGATCAATTACGTCATCAGTGCATGATCAGTCATGTGACCAGTACATGGTAGCTAGGTGATCATTGCATGATCAGTCACGTGAGCCGTGCATGATAGCCACGAGATCAGTGCATGATCAGTCACGTGATCAGTGCATGATCAGTAACGAGAACAGTGCATGATAAGTCACCTGATCAGTGCATGATCAATTATGTGATCAGTGCACGATCACTCACGTGACTAGTACATGGTAGCTACGTGATCATTGCATGATCAGCCACGTGAGCAGTGCATGATAGCCACGTGATCATTGCATGATCAGTTTCAGGAGGCAGAGTATGATCAGCCACTTGATCAGTGCATGATAGCCACGAGATCAGTGCATGATCAGTCACGTGATCAGTGTATGATCAGCCAAGTAATCAGTGCATGATTGCCAACTCATCAGTGCATGATCAGTCACGTGATCAGTGCATGGTCAGTCACGTGATCAGTGCATGATCAGTCACGTGATCAGTGTATGATCATCCACGTGATCAGTGCATGTGGAGTCATGTAATCAATGCATGATAGCGCCGTGATCAGTGCATGATCAGTCCCGTAATGAGTGTATGATCAGCCAAGTGATCAGTGCAAGATAGCTAGGTGATCAGTGCATGATCCGTCACATGATCAGTGCATGAGAAGCCACTTCATCAGTGCATGATAGCCACGTGATCAGTGCATACAATTACGTGATCAGTGCATGCGCAATCACGTGATCAGTGCATGAGAGCCACGTGATCAGTGCATGATCATTCACGTGATAGGTGTGTGATCAGCCACGTGAACAGTGCATGCTCAGTCACGTGATCAGGGCCTGCTGAGCTGCGTGATTACTGTCTGCTCATCTGCTTGACAATTGCCAGCTGAGTTGCACGATTCCTGCCTGTCATCTCCTTGACAATTGCCACCTGTGCTGCGTAATTCCTGCCTGCTCATCTACTTGATTATTGCCAGCTGAGCAGCGTGATTTCTCAGAGCTCAGTTCCATGATTATTGCCTGCTGACTGATTCCTGCCTACTCAGCTCTTTGTTCATTGCCTCCAGAGGCACATGATCAGTGTATGACACCAAACATGATCAGCACATGATCAGTCACATGATCAATGCATGATAAGCCAGGTGATCAGTGCATGGTCAATTACGTGATCAGTGCATGATCAGTCATGCGACTAGTACATCGTAGCTGCGTGATCATTGCATGATCAGCCACGTGAGCAGTGCATGATAGCCACGTGATCAGTGTATGATCAGACACGTGATCAGTGCATGATCAGCCACGTGATCAGTGCATGATCAAATACGTGATCAGTGCATGATCAGTCACGTGATACGTGTGTGATCAGCCACGTGATCAGTGCATGATAGCCACGGGATCACTTCATGAGTAGTCACGTGATCTGTGCATGACCAGGCACGTGATCAGTGTATGATCAGCCACGTGATCAGTGCATGATCGGACACGTGAACAGTGTATGATCAGCCACGTGTTCAGTGCATGATACCTACGTGATCAGTTCATGTTTAGTCACGTGATCTGTGCATGACAGGCACGTAATCAGTGCATGATATCCACGTGATCAGTGAATTATACCCACGTGATCAGTTCATGATTAGTCACGTGATCTGTGCGTGACCAGGCACGTGATCAGTGTGTTGACCTCCATGTGATCAGTGCATGATAGCCACGGTGATCAGTGCTTGATCAGTACTAGGGAACGGTGGCTGATAAGTCACCTGACTCAGTGCATGATCATTACCGTGATCAGTGCATGATCACTCACGTGACTAGTACATGGTAGCTACGTGATCATTGCATGATCAGCAACGTGAGCCGTGCATGATAGCCACGAGATCCAGTGCATGATCAGTCACGTGACCAGCCATGGTAGCTACGTGCATTGCATGATCAGCCACCTGAGTATGCATGTAGCCAGAGTGATCAGTGCATGTCAGTCACGTATCAGTGCATGATCAGTCATGTAATCTGTGCATGAACAGGCACGTGATCAGTGTATGATCAGCCACGTGATCAGTGCCATGATCAGCCACATAATCAGTGCATGATCAATTACTTCATCATGCATGATCATCATGTGACCAGTACTTAGCTAGGTGATCAGCTATATCATCACTGGCCGTGCATGATAGCCACGAGATCAGTGCATGATCATCACGTGATCAGTGCATGATCAGTAACGAGACAGTGCATGATAGTCACCTGATCAGTGCATGATCAATTATGTGATCAGTGCACGATCACTCACGTGACTAGTACATGGTACTACGTGATCATTGCATGATCGCCACGTGAGCAGTGCATGATAGCCACGTGATCATTGCATGATCAGTTTCAGGAGCAGAGTATGATCAGCCACTTGATCAGTGCATGATAGCCACGAGATCAGTGCATGATCAGTCACGTGATCAGTGTATGATCAGCCAAGTAATCAGTGCATGATTGCCAACTCATCAGTGCATGATCGTCACGTGATCAGTGCATGGTCAGTCACGTGATCAGTGCTGATCAGTCACGTGATCAGTGTATGATCATCCACCGTGATCAGTGCATGTGGAGTCATGTAATCAATGCATGATAGCGCCGTGATCAGTGCATGATCAGTCCCTAATGAGTGTATGATCAGCCAAGTGATCAGTGCAAGATAGCTAGGTGATCAGTGCATGATCGTCACATGATCAGTGCATGAGAAGCCACTTCATCAGTGCATGATAGCCACGTGATCAGTGCATACATTACGTGATCAGTGCATGCGCAATCACGTGATCAGTGCATGAGAGCCACGTGATCAGTGCATGATCATTCACGTGATAGGTGTGTGATCAGGCACGTGAACAGTGCATGCTCAGTCACGTGATCAGGGCCTGCTGAGCTGCGTGATTACTGTCTGCTCATCTGCTTGACAATTGCCAGCTGAGTTGCACGATTCCTGCCTGTCATCTCCCTTGACAATTGCCACCTGTGTGCGTAATTCCTGCCTGCTCATCTACTTGATTATTGCCAGCTGAGCAGCGTGATTTCTCAGAGCTCAGTTCCATGATTATTGCTGCTGACTGATTCCTGCCTACTCAGCTCTTTGTTCATTGCTCCAGAGGCACATATCAGTGTATGACACCAAACATATCAGCACATGATCAGTCACATGATCATGCATGATAAGCCAGGGTGATCAGTGCAGTGGTCAATTACGTGATCAGTGCATGATCAGTCATGCGACTAGTACATCGTAGCTGCGTGATCATTGCATGATCAGCCACGTGAGCAGTGCTGATAGCCACGTGATCGTGTATGATCAGACACGTGATCAGTGCATGATCAGCCACGTGATTCGTGCATGATCAAATACGTGATCAGTGCATGATCAGTTCACGTGATACGTGTGTGATCAGCCACGTGATCAGTGCATGATAGCCCGGATCACTTCATGAGTAGTCACGTGATCTGTGCATGACCAGGACGTGATCAGTGTATGATCAGCCACTGATCAGTGCATGATCGGCACGTGAACAGTGTTATGATCAGCCACGTGTTCAGTGCATGATACCTACGTGATCAGTTCATGTTAGTCACGTGATCTGTGCATGACAGGCACGTAATCAGTGCATGATATCCACGTGATCAGTGAATTATACCCACGTGATCAGTTCATGATTAGTCACGTGATCTGTGCGTGACCAGGCACGTGATCAGTGTATGGACCATCATGTGATCATGCATGATAGCCACGTGATCAGTGCATGATCAGTCACGTGATCAGTGCATGATCAGTAACGAGAACAGTGCATGATAGTCACCTGATCAGTGCATGATCAATTACGGTGATCAGGTGCATGTCACTCACGTGACTAGTAACATGGTAGCTACGTGATCATTGCATGATCAGCAACGTGAGCCGTGCATGATAGCCCAGAGTCAGTGCATGTCAGTCACGTGACCAGTCCATGTAGCTCCGTGATCATTGCATGATCAGCCACCTGAGTAGTGCATGATAGCCAGGTGATCAGTGCATGATCATCACGTGATCAGTGCATGATCAGTCATGTAATCTGTGCATGACCAGGCAACGTGATCAGTGTATGATCAGCCACGTGATCAGTGGCATGATCAGCCACATAATCAGTGATGATCAATTACGTCATCAGTGCATGATCAGTCATGTGACCAGTACATGGTAGCTAAGGTGATCATTGCATGATCAGTCACGTGAGCCTGATAAGCCACGATCAGTGCATGATCAGTCCCGTAGTCATGCCAGTACGAGAACAGTGCATGAATAGTCACCTGATCAGTGCATGATCAATTATGTGATCAGTGCACGATCACTCACGTGACTAGTACATGGTAGCTACGTGATCATTGCATGATAGCCACGTGAGCAGTGCATGATAGCCACGTGATCATTGCATGATCAGTTTCAGGAGCAGAGTATGATCAGCCACTTGATCAGTGGCATGATAGCCACGAAGATCAGTGCATGATCAGTCACGTGATCAGTGTATGATCAGCCAAGTAATCAGTGCATGATTGCCAACTCATCAGTGCATGATCAGTCACGTGATCAGTGCATGGTCAGTCACGTGATCAGTGCATGATCAGTCACGTGATCAGTGTATGATCATCCACGTGATCAGTGCATGTGGGTATGTAATCATGCATGATAGCGCCCGTGATCATGGCCATGATCAGTCCCCGTAATGAGTGTATGATCAGCCAGTGATCAGTGGCAAGATAGCTAGGTGATCAGTGCATGATCCGTCACATGATCAGTGCATGAGAAGCCACTTCATCAGTGCATGATAGCCACGTGATCAGTGCATACAATTACGTGATCAGTGCATGCGCAATCACGTGATCAGTGCATGAGAGCCACGTGATCAGTGCATGATCATTCACGTGATAGGTGTGTGATCGCACGTAACAGTGCATGCTCCAGTCACGTGATCAGGGCTGCTGAGCTGCGTGATTACTGTCTGCTCATCTGCTTGACAATTGCCAGCTGAGTTGCCACGATTCCTGCCTGTCATTCCTTGGACAATGCCACCTGTGCTGCGTAATTCCTGCCTGCTCATCTACTTGATTATTGCCAGCTGAGCGCTGATTTCTCAGGCTCAGTTCCATGATTATTGCCTGTGACTGATTCCTGCCCTACTCAGCCTTTGTTCATTGCCTCCAGAGGCCATGATCAGTGTTGACACCAAACATGATCAGCACATGATCAGTCACCATGATCAATGCATATAGCCAGGATCAGTGCATGTCAATTACGTGATCAGTGCTGATCAGTCATTGCGACTAGTACATCGTAGCCTGCGTGATCATTGCATGATCAGCCACGTGAGCAGTATGATAGCCACGTGATCAGTGTATTGATCAGAACGTGATCAGTGCATGATCAGCCACGTGATCAGTGCATGATCAATACGTGATCGTGCATGATCGTCACGTGATACGTGTGTGATCAGCCACGTGATCAGTGCAGGATAGCCACGGGATCACTTTCATGAGTAGTCACGTGATCTGTGCCTGACCAGGCACGTGTCAGTGTATGATCCGCCACGTGATCAGTGCATGATCGGACACGTACAGTGTATGATCGACCACGTGTTCAGTGCATGATACCTACGTGATCAGTTCATGTTTGTCACGTGATCTGTGCATGACAGGCACGTAATCATCGCATGATATCCACGTGATCAGTGAATTTACCCCACGTATCAGTCATGATTATCACGTGATCTGTGCTGACCAGCCAGTGATCAGTGTAGCCATCCATGTGATCAGGCATGATAGCCACGTGATCGGCATGATCAGTCACGTGATCAGTGCATGATCAGTTAACGAGAACGTGCATGTAAGTCACTGATCAGTGCATGATCAATTACGTGATCAGTGCATGATCACTCACGTGACTAGTACATGGTAGCTACGTGATCATTGCATGTCGCCACGTGAGCCGTGCATGATAGCCACGAGATCAGTGCATGATCAGTCACGTACCAGTCCATGGTAGCTACGTGATATTGCATGATCAGCCACCTGAGTAGTGCATGATAGCCAGGTGATCAGTGCATGTCAGTACGTGATCAGTGCATTCAGTCATGTAATCTGTGCATGACCAGGCACGTGATCAGTGTATGATCAGCCACGTGATCAGTTGCATGATCAATTACGTCATCAGTGCATGATCAGTCATGTGACCAGTACATGGTAGCTAGGTGATCATTGCATGATCAGTCACGTGAGCCGTGCATGATAGCCACGAGATCAAGTGCATGATCAGTCACGTGATCAGTGCATGATCAGTACGAGAACAGTGCATGATAAGTCAACCTGATCAGTGCATGATCAATTATGTGATCAGTGCACGATCATCACGTGATAGTACATGGTAGCTACGTGATCATGCATGATCAGCCACGTGAGCAGTGCATGATAGCCCGTGATCATTGCATGATCAGTTTCAGGAGCAGAGTATGATCAGCCACTTGATCAGTGCATGATAGCCACGAGATCAGTGCATGATCAGCACGTGATCAGTGTATGATCAGCCAAGTACAGTGCATGATTGAACTCATCAGTGCATGATCAGTCACGTGATCAGTGCATGGTCATCCGTGATCAGTGCATGATCAGTCACGTGATCAGTGCATGATCGCCACGTGATCAGTGCATGATCAGATACGTGATCAGTGCATGATCAGCCACGTGATCAGTGCATGATAGCCACGTGATCACGGGATCAGTCACTGATCAATGAGTAGTCCCACGTGATCCATGTGCAGACCAGGCACGTGATCAACACGTGTTGATCACCACGTGATCAGTGCATGATCGGACCACGTGAACAGTGTATGAATCAGCCACGTGTTCAGTGCATGATACCTACGTGATCAAGGTTCATGTTTAGTCACCGTGATCTGTGCATGACAGGCACGTAATCAGTGCATGATATCCACGTGATCAGTGAATTATACCACGTGATCAGTTCATGAATTAGTCAGTGCTGTGCGTGACCAGCACGTGATCAGTGTATACCATCCATGTGATCAGTGCATGATAGCCACGTGATCAGTGCATGATCAGTCACGTATCAGTGCATGATCAGTACAACAGTGCATGATAAGTCACCTGATCAGTGCATGATCAATTACGTGATCAGTGCATGATCACTCACGTGACTAGTACATGGTAGCTACGTGATCATTGCATGATCAGCAACGTGAGCCGTGCATGATAGCCACGAGATCAGTGCATGATCAGTCCGTGACCAGTCCATGGTAGCTACGTGATCATTGCATGATCAGCCACCTGAGTAGTGCATGATAGCCAGGTGATCAGTGCATGATCAGTCACGTGATCAGTGCATGATCAGTCATGTAATCTGTGCATGACCAGGCACGTGATCAGTGTATGATCAGCCACGTGATCAGTGCATGATCAGCCACATAATCAGTGCATGATCAATTACGTCATCAGTGCATGATCAGTCATGTGACCAGTACATGGTAGCTAGGTGATCATTGCATGATCAGTCACGTGAGCCGTGATGATAGCCACGAGATCAGTGCATGATCAGTCACGTGATCAGTGCATGATCAGTAACGAAACAGTGCATGATAAGTCACCTGATCAGTGCATGATCAATTATGTGATCAGTGCACGATCACTCACGTGACTAGTACATGGTAGCTACGTGATCATTGCATGATCAGCCACGTGAGCAGTGCATGATAGCCACGTGATCATTGCATGATCAGTTTCAGGAGCAGAGTATGATCAGCCACTTGATCAGTGCATGATAGCCACGAGATCAGTGCATGATCAGTCACGTGATCAGTGTATGATCAGCCAAGTAATCAGTGCATGATTGCCAACTCATCAGTGCATGATCAGTCACGTGATCAGTGCATGGTCAGTCACGTGATCAGTGCATGATCAGTCACGTGATCAGTGTATGATCATCCACGTGATCAGTGCATGTGGAGTCATGTAATCAATGCATGATAGCGCCGTGATCAGTGCATGATCAGTCCCGTAATGAGTGTATGATCAGCCAAGTGATCAGTGCAAGATAGCTAGGTGATCAGTGCATGATCCGTCACATGATCAGTGCATGAGAAGCCACTTCATCAGTGCATGATAGCCACGTGATCAGTGCATACAATTACGTGATCAGTGCATGCGCAATCACGTGATCAGTGCATGAGAGCCACGTGATCAGTGCATGATCATTCACGTGATAGGTGTGTGATCAGCCACGTGAACAGTGCATGCTCAGTCACGTGATCAGGGCCTGCTGAGCTGCGTGATTACTGTCTGCTCATCTGCTTGACAATTGCCAGCTGAGTTGCACGATTCCTGCCTGTCATCTCCTTGACAATTGCCACCTGTGCTGCGTAATTCCTGCCTGCTCATCTACTTGATTATTGCCAGCTGAGCAGCGTGATTTCTCAGAGCTCAGTTCCATGATTATTGCCTGCTGACTGATTCCTGCCTACTCAGCTCTTTGTTCATTGCCTCCAGAGGCACATGATCAGTGTATGACACCAAACATGATCAGCACATGATCAGTCACATGATCAATGCATGATAAGCCAGGTGATCAGTGCATGGTCAATTACGTGATCAGTGCATGATCAGTCATGCGACTAGTACATCGTAGCTGCGTGATCATTGCATGATCAGCCACGTGAGCAGTGCATGATAGCCACGTGATCAGTGTATGATCAGACACGTGATCAGTGCATGATCAGCCACGTGATCAGTGCATGATCAAATACGTGATCAGTGCATGATCAGTCACGTGATACGTGTGTGATCAGCCACGTGATCAGTGCATGATAGCCACGGGATCACTTCATGAGTAGTCACGTGATCTGTGCATGACCAGGCACGTGATCAGTGTATGATCAGCCACGTGATCAGTGCATGATCGGACACGTGAACAGTGTATGATCAGCCACGTGTTCAGTGCATGATACCTACGTGATCAGTTCATGTTTAGTCACGTGATCTGTGCATGACAGGCACGTAATCAGTGCATGATATCCACGTGATCAGTGAATTATACCCACGTGATCAGTTCATGATTAGTCACGTGATCTGTGCGTGACCAGGCACGTGATCAGTGTATGACCATCCATGTGATCAGTGCATGATAGCCACGTGATCAGTGCATGATCAGTCACGTGATCAGTGCATGATCAGTAACGAGAACAGTGCATGATAAGTCACCTGATCAGTGCATGATCAATTACGTGATCAGTGCATGATCACTCACGTGACTAGTACATGGTAGCTACGTGATCATTGCATGATCAGCAACGTGAGCCGTGCATGATAGCCACGAGATCAGTGCATGATCAGTCACGTGACCAGTCCATGGTAGCTACGTGATCATTGCATGATCAGCCACCTGAGTAGTGCATGATAGCCAGGTGATCAGTGCATGATAGCCACGTGATCAGTGCATGATCAGTCATGTAATCTGTGCATGACCAGGCACGTGATCAGTGTATGATCAGCCACGTGATCAGTGCATGATCAGCCACATAATCAGTGCAATGATCAATTACGTCATCAGTGCATGATCAGTCATGTGACCAGTACATGGTAGCTAGGTGATCATTGCATGATCAGTCACGTGAGCCGTGCATGATAGCCACGAGATCAGTGCATGATCAGTCACGTGATCAGTGCATGATCAGTAACGAGAACAGTGCATGATAAGTCACCTGATCAGTGCATGATCAATTATGTGATCAGTGCACGATCACTCACGTGACTAGTACATGGTAGCTACGTGATCATTGCATGATCAGCCACGTGAGCAGTGCATGATAGCCACGTGATCATTGCATGATCAGTTTCAGGAGCAGAGTATGATCAGCCACTTGATCAGTGCATGATAGCCACGAGATCAGTGCATGATCAGTCACGTGATCAGTGTATGATCAGCCAAGTAATCAGTGCATGATTGCCAACTCATCAGTGCATGATCAGTCACGTGATCAGTGCATGGTCAGTCACGTGATCAGTGCATGATCAGTCACGTGATCAGTGTATGATCATCCACGTGATCAGTGCATGTGGAGTCATGTAATCAATGCATGATAGCGCCGTGATCAGTGCATGATCAGTCCCGTAATGAGTGTATGATCAGCCAAGTGATCAGTGCAAGATAGCTAGGTGATCAGTGCATGATCCGTCACATGATCAGTGCATGAGAAGCCACTTCATCAGTGCATGATAGCCACGTGATCAGTGCATACAATTACGTGATCAGTGCATGCGCAATCACGTGATCAGTGCATGAGAGCCACGTGATCAGTGCATGATCATTCACGTATAGGTGTGTGATCAGCCACGTGAAACAGTGCATGCTCAGTCACGTGATAAGTGCCTGCTGAGCTGCGTGAATTACTGTCTGCTCATCTGCTTGACAATTGCCAGCTGAGTTGCACGATTCCTGCCTGTCATCATCCTTGACAATTGCCACCTGTGCTGCGTAATTCCTTGCCTGCTCATCTACTTGATTATTGCCAGCTGAGCAGCGTGATTTCCTCAGAGCTCAGTTCCATGATTATTGCCTGCTGACCCTGATTCCTGCCTACTCAGCTCTTTGTTCATTGCCTCCAGAGGCACAATGATCAGTGGTATGACACCAAACATGATCAGCACATGATCAGTCACATGATCAATGCATGATAAGCCAGGTGATCAGTGCATGTCAATTACGTGATCAGTGCATGATCAGTCATGCGACTAGTACATCGTAGCTGCGTGATCATTGCATGATCAGCCACGTGAGCAGTGCATGATAAGCCACGTGATCATGTTGTCAACACGTGAAGTGCATGATCCCACAGTGATCAGTGGCATGATCAAATACGTGATCAGATGCATGATCAGTCACGTTGATACGTGTGTGATCAGCCACGTGATCAGTGCATAGATAGCGCACGGGAATCACTTCAATGAGGTAGTCCACGTGATCTGGTGCATGACCAGGCACGTTTGATCAGTGTATGATCAGCCACGTGATCAGTGCATGATTCGGACACGTGAACAGTGTATGGATCAGCCACAGTGTTTCAGTGCATGATGACCATACGTGATCAGTTTCATGTATTAGTCCACGTGATCTGTGCATGACAGGCACGTAACTCAGTGCCATAGCATATCCCACTGTGATCAGTCGAATTATACCCACGTGATCAGTTCATGATTAGTCACGTGATCTGTGCGTGACCAGGCACGTGATCAGTGTATGACCATCCATGTGATCAGTGCATGATAGCCACGTGATCAGTGCATGATCAGTCACGTGATCAGTGCATGATCAGTAACGAGAACAGTGCATGATAAGTCACCTGATCAGTGCATGATCAATTACGTGATCAGTGCATGATCACTCACGTGACTAGTACATGGTAGCTACGTGATCATTGCATGATCAGCAACGTGAGCCGTGCATGATAGCCACGAGATCAGTGCATGATCAGTCACGTGACCAGTCCATGGTAGCTACGTGATCATTGCATGATCAGCCACCTGAGTAGTGCATGATAGCCAGGTGATCAGTGCATGATCAGTCACGTGATCAGTGCATGATCAGTCATGTAATCTGTGCATGACCAGGCACGTGATCAGTGTATGATCAGCCACGTGATCAGTGCATGATCAATTACGTCATCAGTGCATGATCAGTCATGTGACCAGTACATGGTAGCTAGGTGATCATTGCATGATCAGTCACGTGAGCCGTGCATGATAGCCACGAGATCAGTGCATGATCAGTCACGTGATCAGTGCATGATCAGTAACGAGAACAGTGCATGATAAGTCACCTGATCAGTGCATGATCAATTATGTGATCAGTGCACGATCACTCACGTGACTAGTACATGGTAGCTACGTGATCATTGCATGATCAGCCACGTGAGCAGTGCATGATAGCCACGTGATCATTGCATGATCAGTTTCAGGAGCAGAGTATGATCAGCCACTTGATCAGTGCATGATAGCCACGAGATCAGTGCATGATCAGTCACGTGATCAGTGTATGATCAGCCAAGTAATCAGTGCATGATTGCCAACTCATCAGTGCATGATCAGTCACGTGATCAGTGCATGGTCAGTCACGTGATCAGTGCATGATCAGTCACGTGATCAGTGTATGATCATCCACGTGATCAGTGCATGTGGAGTCATGTAATCAATGCATGATAGCGCCGTGATCAGTGCATGATCAGTCCCGTAATGAGTGTATGATCAGCCAAGTGATCAGTGCAAGATAGCTAGGTGATCAGTGCATGATCCGTCACATGATCAGTGCATGAGAAGCCACTTCATCAGTGCATGATAGCCACGTGATCAGTGCATACAATTACGTGATCAGTGCATGCGCAATCACGTGATCAGTGCATGAGAGCCACGTGATCAGTGCATGATCATTCACGTGATAGGTGTGTGATCAGCCACGTGAACAGTGCATGCTCAGTCACGTGATCAGGGCCTGCTGAGCTGCGTGATTACTGTCTGCTCATCTGCTTGACAATTGCCAGCTGAGTTGCACGATTCCTGCCTGTCATCTCCTTGACAATTGCCACCTGTGCTGCGTAATTCCTGCCTGCTCATCTACTTGATTATTGCCAGCTGAGCAGCGTGATTTCTCAGAGCTCAGTTCCATGATTATTGCCTGCTGACTGATTCCTGCCTACTCAGCTCTTTGTTCATTGCCTCCAGAGGCACATGATCAGTGTATGACACCAAACATGATCAGCACATGATCAGTCACATGATCAATGCATGATAAGCCAGGTGATCAGTGCATGGTCAATTACGTGATCAGTGCATGATCAGTCATGCGACTAGTACATCGTAGCTGCGTGATCATTGCATGATCAGCCACGTGAGCAGTGCATGATAGCCACGTGATCAGTGTATGATCAGACACGTGATCAGTGCATGATCAGCCACGTGATCAGTGCATGATCAAATACGTGATCAGTGCATGATCAGTCACGTGATACGTGTGTGATCAGCCACGTGATCAGTGCATGATAGCCACGGGATCACTTCATGAGTAGTCACGTGATCTGTGCATGACCAGGCACGTGATCAGTGTATGATCAGCCACGTGATCAGTGCATGATCGGACACGTGAACAGTGTATGATCAGCCACGTGTTCAGTGCATGATACCTACGTGATCAGTTCATGTTTAGTCACGTGATCTGTGCATGACAGGCACGTAATCAGTGCATGATATCCACGTGATCAGTGAATTATACCCACGTGATCAGTTCATGATTAGTCACGTGATCTGTGCGTGACCAGGCACGTGATCAGTGTATGACCATCCATGTGATCAGTGCATGATAGCCACGTGATCAGTGCATGATCAGTCACGTGATCAGTGCATGATCAGTAACGAGAACAGTGCATGATAAGTCACCTGATCAGTGCATGATCAATTACGTGATCAGTGCATGATCACTCACGTGACTAGTACATGGTAGCTACGTGATCATTGCATGATCAGCAACGTGAGCCGTGCATGATAGCCACGAGATCAGTGCATGATCAGTCACGTGACCAGTCCATGGTAGCTACGTGATCATTGCATGATCAGCCACCTGAGTAGTGCATGATAGCCAGGTGATCAGTGCATGATCAGTCACGTGATCAGTGCATGATCAGTCATGTAATCTGTGCATGACCAGGCACGTGATCAGTGTATGATCAGCCACGTGATCAGTGCATGATCAGCCACATAATCAGTGCATGATCAATTACGTCATCAGTGCATGATCAGTCATGTGACCAGTACATGGTAGCTAGGTGATCATTGCATGATCAGTCACGTGAGCCGTGCATGATAGCCACGAGATCAGTGCATGATCAGTCACGTGATCAGTGCATGATCAGTAACGAGAACAGTGCATGATAAGTCACCTGATCAGTGCATGATCAATTATGTGATCAGTGCACGATCACTCACGTGACTAGTACATGGTAGCTACGTGATCATTGCATGATCAGCCACGTGAGCAGTGCATGATAGCCACGTGATCATTGCATGATCAGTTTCAGGAGCAGAGTATGATCAGCCACTTGATCAGTGCATGATAGCCACGAGATCAGTGCATGATCAGTCACGTGATCAGTGTATGATCAGCCAAGTAATCAGTGCATGATTGCCAACTCATCAGTGCATGATCAGTCACGTGATCAGTGCATGGTCAGTCACGTGATCAGTGCATGATCAGTCACGTGATCAGTGTATGATCATCCACGTGATCAGTGCATGTGGAGTCATGTAATCAATGCATGATAGCGCCGTGATCAGTGCATGATCAGTCCCGTAATGAGTGTATGATCAGCCAAGTGATCAGTGCAAGATAGCTAGGTGATCAGTGCATGATCCGTCACATGATCAGTGCATGAGAAGCCACTTCATCAGTGCATGATAGCCACGTGATCAGTGCATACAATTACGTGATCAGTGCATGCGCAATCACGTGATCAGTGCATGAGAGCCACGTGATCAGTGCATGATCATTCACGTGATAGGTGTGTGATCAGCCACGTGAACAGTGCATGCTCAGTCACGTGATCAGGGCCTGCTGAGCTGCGTGATTACTGTCTGCTCATCTGCTTGACAATTGCCAGCTGAGTTGCACGATTCCTGCCTGTCATCTCCTTGACAATTGCCACCTGTGCTGCGTAATTCCTGCCTGCTCATCTACTTGATTATTGCCAGCTGAGCAGCGTGATTTCTCAGAGCTCAGTTCCATGATTATTGCCTGCTGACTGATTCCTGCCTACTCAGCTCTTTGTTCATTGCCTCCAGAGGCACATGATCAGTGTATGACACCAAACATGATCAGCACATGATCAGTCACATGATCAATGCATGATAAGCCAGGTGATCAGTGCATGGTCAATTACGTGATCAGTGCATGATCAGTCATGCGACTAGTACATCGTAGCTGCGTGATCATTGCATGATCAGCCACGTGAGCAGTGCATGATAGCCACGTGATCAGTGTATGATCAGACACGTGATCAGTGCATGATCAGCCACGTGATCAGTGCATGATCAAATACGTGATCAGTGCATGATCAGTCACGTGATACGTGTGTGATCAGCCACGTGATCAGTGCATGATAGCCACGGGATCACTTCATGAGTAGTCACGTGATCTGTGCATGACCAGGCACGTGATCAGTGTATGATCAGCCACGTGATCAGTGCATGATCGGACACGTGAACAGTGTATGATCAGCCACGTGTTCAGTGCATGATACCTACGTGATCAGTTCATGTTTAGTCACGTGATCTGTGCATGACAGGCACGTAATCAGTGCATGATATCCACGTGATCAGTGAATTATACCCACGTGATCAGTTCATGATTAGTCACGTGATCTGTGCGTGACCAGGCACGTGATCAGTGTATGACCATCCATGTGATCAGTGCATGATAGCCACGTGATCAGTGCATGATCAGTCACGTGATCAGTGCATGATCAGTAACGAGAACAGTGCATGATAAGTCACCTGATCAGTGCATGATCAATTACGTGATCAGTGCATGATCACTCACGTGACTAGTACATGGTAGCTACGTGATCATTGCATGATCAGCAACGTGAGCCGTGCATGATAGCCACGAGATCAGTGCATGATCAGTCACGTGACCAGTCCATGGTAGCTACGTGATCATTGCATGATCAGCCACCTGAGTAGTGCATGATAGCCAGGTGATCAGTGCATGATCAGTCACGTGATCAGT
>NW_020191157.1:0-37023 GCF_002263795.3 Bos taurus
TCATGCACTGATCACGTGGCTGATCATGCACTGATACCGTGACTGAGAGCATGGACTGATCACATGACTATCATGTAGTGATCACGTGACTTAATGGCGCTGACCATGTGACTGATCATGCGCTGAGCATGTTTGCTATCATACACTGATCATGTGCCTCTGGAGGCAATAAACAAAGAGCTGAGTAGGCATGAATCAAACAGTCAGCAGGCAATAATCATGGAACTCAGCTGTGAGGAATCATGCTGCTCAGCTGGCAATAATCAAGCAGCTGAGCAGGCAGGAATTACACAGCACAGCTGGCAATTGTCAAGCAGATGACAGGCAGGAATCGTGCAGCTCAGCTGGCAATTGTCAAGCAGATGAGCAGACAGGAATCACGCAGCTCAGCAGTCCCTGATCACGTGACTGAGCATGCACTGTTCACCTGGCTGATCATACACTGATCACGTGATTGATCAAGCACTGATCACTTGGATATCATGCACTGATCACGTGGCTAATCATACACTGTTCACGTGTCTGACCATGCACTGATCACGTGGCTGATCATACACTGCTCACGTAACTGATCATGCACTGATCACGTAATTGATCATGCACTGATCACGTGGCTGATCATGTAATGATCACGTAGCTACCATGTACTGGTCCCGTGAGGTGATCATGCACTGATCACGTAATTGATCATTTCACTGATCACGTGGCTGATCATGCACTGAACACGTGACTGATCATGCACAGATCACGTGACTGATCATGCACTGATCACGTGGCTATCATGCACTGCTCACGTGGCTGATCCATGCAGTGATCACGCAGCTACCATATACTGGTCACATGACTGATCATGCACTGATCACGTAATTGATCATGCGCTGATCACCTGGCTTATCATGCATTCATCATGTGACTGATCATGTGCTGATCATGTTTGGTGTCACAACACTGATCATGTGCATCTGGAGGCAATGAACAAAGAGCTGAGTAGGCAGGAATCAGTCAGCAGGCTCTAATCATGGAACTCAGCTCTGAGAAATCATGCTGCTCAGCTGGCAATAATCAAGTAGATGAGCAGGCAGGAATTATGCAGCACAGGTGGCAATTGTCAAGGAGATGACAGACAGGAATCGTACAGCTCAGCTGGGCAATTGTCAAGCAGATGAGCAGACAGTAATCACGCAGCTCAGCAGGGCCTGATCACGTGACTGAGCATGCACTGTTCACGTCGCTGATCACACACCTATCACGTGAATGATCATGCACTGATCACGTGGCTCTCATGCACTGATCACGTGATTGCGCATGCACTGACCACGTAATTGTATGCACTGCTCACGTGGCTATCATGCACTGATGACGTGGCTGATCATGCACTTATCATGTGACTGATCATGCACTGATCACGTAGCTATCTTGCACTGATCACTTGGCTGATCATACACTCATCACGGGACTGATCGTGCAACTGATTATTGGCGCTATCATTGCATTGACTACATGACTCCACATGCACTGATCACGTGGATGATCATGCACTGATCACGTGACTGACCATGCACTGATCACGTGACTGATCATGCACTGATCACGTGGCTGAACATGCACTGATCACGTGGCTATCACGCACTGCTCACGTGGCTGATCATGCAATGATCACATAGCTACCATGTACTGGTCACGTGAATGATCATGCACTGATCACGTAATTGATCATGCACTGGTCATGTGGCTGATCATGCACTGATCACGTGGCTGATCATACACTGATCACGTGACTGATCATGCACTGATCACGTGACTGATCATGCACTGATCACGTGGCTATCATGCACTGATCACTTGGCTGGTCGTACTGATCACGTGCCTCGTCATGCACTGATCACGTGGCTGATCATGCACTGATCACGTGACTGATCATGCACTGATCACGTGGCTATCATGCAGTGATCACGTGGCTATCATGCACAGATCACATGGCTGATCATGCAATGATCACGTAGCTACCATATACTGCTCACGTGACTGATCATACACTGTTCACCTGTCTGACCATGCACTGCTCACGTGGCTGATCACACACTGTTCATGGAACTGATCATGGACTGATCACGTGGATATCATGCATTGATCACGTGGCTGAACATGCATTGTTCACGTGGCTTACCACAAACCTGTCACGTGACGGATCATGCACTGATCACGTGGCTGATCATACTCTGCTCACGTAACTGATCATGCACACATCACGTGGCTATCATGCACTTCTCACCTGGCTGGTCATGCAATGTTCACGTAGCTACCATATACTGGTCACGTGACTGATCATGCTCAGATCACGTAAATGATCATGCACTGTTCAGTTGACTGATCATGTACTGATCACGTGACTGATCATGCACTGATCACGTGGCTATCATGCACTGCTCACGTGGCTGATCATGCAATGATCACGTAGCAACCATGTACTGGTCACGTGACTGATCATGCACTGATCACGTAATTAATCCTGCACTGATCACCTGACTCATCATGCACTGATCACGTGGCTGATCACACACGTATCACGTGACTGATCATGCACTGATCACGTGGCTATCATGCACTAATCACGTGGATAAACATACACTGATCATGTGACAGATCATGCAGTGATCACGCGGCTATCATGCACTGCTCACGTGGCTGACCATGCAATGATCACGTAGCTACCATGTACTGGTCACGTGAGTGATCATGCACTGAGCACGTAATTGATCATACACTGATCAGGTGACTTATCATGCACTGTTCACGTGACTGATCATGCACTGATCTCGTTGCTATCATGCAAGGTTCACATGGCAGATCATGTAATGATCACGTAGCTACCATGTACTGGTCACGTGACTATCATGCACTGATCACGTAATTGATCATGCACTGATCACGTGGCTGATCATACACTGATCACGTGACTGATCATGCACTGATCACGTGGCTGATCATGCAATGATCACGTAGCTACCATGTACTGGTCACGTGACTGATCATTGCACAAATCACGTAATTGATCATGCACTGATCACGTGGCTGATCATGCAATGATCATGTAGCTACATTGTACTGGTCACGTGACTGATCATGCACTAATCACGTAATTGATCATGCACTGATCACGTGGCTGATCATGCACTAATCACGTGACTGGTCATGCACTGATCACGTGGCTGATCATGCACTGATCACGTGACTGATCATGCACACATCACGTGGCTATCATGCACTGCTCACGTGGCTGGTCATGCAATGATCACGTCGCTACCATATACTGGTCACGTGAATGATCCTGCACAGATCACGTAAATGATCATGCACTGTTCCCGTGACTGATCATGTACTGATTACGTGACTGATCATGCACTGATCACATGGCTATCATGCTCTCCTCAAGTGGGTGATCATGCAATGATCATGTAGCAACCATGTACTGGTCACCTGAGTGATCATGCACTGATCATGTAATTGATCCAGCACTGATCACGTGGCTCATCATGCACTGATCCCGTGACTGATCATGCACTGATCACGTGGCTATCATGCACTGATCACTTGGCTGGTCATACACTGATCACGCAGCTACCATGTACTGGTCACGTGACTGATCATGCACTGATGACGTAATTGATCATGCACTGATCATGTGGCTGATCATGCACTGATCACTTAACTGATCATGCACTGATCACGTGACTTATCATGCACTGATCACGTGGCTTTAATGCACTGATCACATGGCTGGTCATACACTGATCACGTGCCTGGTCATGCACAGATTACATGACTGATCATGCACTGATCACGTCACAGATCATGCACTGATCACCTGGCTATCATGCACTACTCACGTGGCTGATCATGCAATGATCATGTAGCTACCATGTACCGGTCACGTGACAGATCATACACCCATCAGGTGACTGATCATGCACTGATCACGTGGCTATCATGCACTGTTCACGTGGCTGATCATACACTGATCACCTGCCTGGTCATGCACAGATCACGTGACTAATCATGAACTGATCACGTAGCAATCATTCACTGATCACCTGGCTGATCATGCACTGATCACGTGGCTATCATGCAATGATCACGTGGCTATCATGCACTGATCACGTGGCTGATCATGCACTGATACCGTGACTGAGCATGGACTGATCACATGACTATCATGTAGTGATCACGTGACTTAATGGCGCTGACCATGTGACTGATCATGCGCTGAGCATGTTTGCTATCATACACTGATCATGTGCCTCTGGAGGCAATAAACAAAGAGCTGAGTAGGCATGAATCAAACAGTCAGCAGGCAATAATCATGGAACTCAGCTGTGAGGAATCATGCTGCTCAGCTGGCAATAATCAAGCAGCTGAGCAGGCAGGAATTACACAGCACAGCTGGCAATTGTCAAGCAGATGACAGGCAGGAATCGTGCAGCTCAGCTGGCAATTGTCAAGCAGATGAGCAGACAGGAATCACGCAGCTCAGCAGTCCCTGATCACGTGACTGAGCATGCACTGTTCACCTGGCTGATCATACACTGATCACGTGATTGATCAAGCACTGATCACTTGGATATCATGCACTGATCACGTGGCTAATCATACACTGTTCACGTGTCTGACCATGCACTGATCACGTGGCTGATCATACACTGCTCACGTAACTGATCATGCACTGATCACGTAATTGATCATGCACTGATCACGTGGCTGATCATGCACTGAACACGTGACTGATCATGCACAGATCACGTGACTGATCATGCACTGATCACGTGGCTATCATGCACTGCTCACGTGGCTGATCATGCAGTGATCACGCAGCTACCATGTACTGGTCACATGACTGATCTTGCACTGACCACGTAATTGATCATGCACAGATCACCTGGCTTATCATGCATTCATCATGTGACTGATCATGTGCTGATCATGTTTGGTGTCACACACTGATCATGTGCATCTGGAGGCAATGAACAAAGAGCTGAGTAGGCAGGAATCAGTCAGCAGGCTATAATCATGGAACTCAGCTCTGAGAAATCATGCTGCTCAGCTGGCAATAATCAAGTAGATGAGCAGGCAGGAATTATGCAGCACAGGTGGCAATTGTCAAGCAGATGACAGACAGGAATCGTACAGCTCAGCTGGCAATTGTCAAGCAGATGAGCAGACAGTAATCACGCAGCTCAGCAGGCCCTGAACACGTGACTGAGCGTGCACTGTTCACGTCGCTGATCACACACCTATCACGTGAATGATCATGCACTGATCACGTGGCTCTCATGCACTGATCACGTGATTGCGCATGCACTGACCACGTAATTGTATGCACTGCTCACGTGGCTATCATGCACTGATGACGTGGCTGATCATGCACTTAACATGTGACTGATCATGCACTGATCACTTAGCTATCTTGCACTGATCACTTGGCTGATCATACACTCATCACGGGACTGATCGTGCACTGATTATGGCGCTATCATGCATTGACTACATGACTCCACATGCACTGATCACGTGGATGATCATGCACTGATCACGTGACTGACCATGCACTGATCACGTGACTGATTATGCACTGATCACGTGACTGATCATGCACTGATCACGTGGCTATCATGCACTGATCACTTGGCTGGTCATACTGATCACGTGCCTCGTCATGCACTGATCACGTGGCTGATCATGCACTGATCACGTGACTGATCATGCACTGATCACGTGGCTATCATGCAGTGATCACGTGGCTATCATGCACAGATCACATGGCTGATCATGCAATGATCACGTAGCTACCATATACTGGTCACATGACTGATCATACACTGTTCACCTGTCTGACCATGCACTGCTCACGTGGCTGATCCCACACTGTTCATGGAACTGATCATGCACTGATCACGTGGATATCATGCATTGATCACGTGGCTGAACATGCATTGTTCACGTGGCTTACCACACACCTGTCACGTGACTGATCATGCACTGATCACGTGGCTGATCATACTCTGCTCACGTAACTGATCATGCACACATCACGTGACTGATCATGCACTGATGACGTAATTGATCATGCACTGATCATGTGGCTGATCATGCACTGATCACTTAACTGATCATGCACTGATCACGTGACTTATCATGCACTGATCACGTGGCTTTAATGCACTGATCACATGGCTGGTCATACACTGATCACGTGCCTGGTCATGCACAGATTACATGACTGATCATGCACTGATCACGTCACAGATCATGCACTGATCACCTGGCTATCATGCACTACTCACGTGGCTGATCATGCAATGATCATGTAGCTACCATGTACCGGTCACGTGACAGATCATACACCCATCAGGTGACTGATCATGCACTGATCACGTGGCTATCATGCACTGTTCACGTGGCTGATCATACACTGATCACCTGCCTGGTCATGCACAGATCACGTGACTAATCATGAACTGATCACGTAGCAATCATTCAATGATCACCTGGCTGATCATGCACTGATCACGTGGCTATCATGCAATGATCACGTGGCTATCATGCACTGATCACGTGGCTGATCATGCACTGATACCGTGACTGAGCATGGACTGATCACATGACTATCATGTAGTGATCACGTGACTTAATGGCGCTGACCATGTGACTGATCATGCGCTGAGCATGTTTGCTATCATACACTGATCATGTGCCTCTGGAGGCAATAAACAAAGAGCTGAGTAGGCATGAATCAAACAGTCAGCAGGCAATAATCATGGAACTCAGCTGTGAGGAATCATGCTGCTCAGCTGGCAATAATCAAGCAGCTGAGCAGGCAGGAATTACACAGCACAGCTGGCAATTGTCAAGCAGATGACAGGCAGGAATCGTGCAGCTCAGCTGGCAATTGTCAAGCAGATGAGCAGACAGGAATCACGCAGCTCAGCAGTCCCTGATCACGTGACTGAGCATGCACTGTTCACCTGGCTGATCATACACTGATCACGTGATTGATCAAGCACTGATCACTTGGATATCATGCACTGATCACGTGGCTAATCATACAATGTTCACCTGTCTGACCATGCACTGATCACGTGGCTTATCATACACTGCTCACGTAACTGATCATGCACTGATCACGTAATTGATCATGCACTGATCACGTGGCTGATCATGCACTGAACACGTGACTGATCATGCACAGATCACGTGACTGATCATGCACTGATCACGTGGCTATCATGCACTGATCACTTGGCTGGTCATACTGATCACGTGCCTCGTCATGCACTGATCACGTGGCTGATCATGCACTGATCACGTGACTGATCATGCACTGATCACGTGGCTATCATGCAGTGATCACGTGGCTATCATGCACAGATCACATGGCTGATCATGCAATGATCACGTAGCTACCATATACTGGTCACGTGACTGATCATACACTGTTCACCTGTCTGACCATGCACTGCTCACGTGGCTGATCACACACTGTTCATGGAACTGATCATGCACTGATCACGTGGATATCATGCATTGATCACGTGGCTGAACATGCATTGTTCACGTGGCTTACCACACACCTGTCACGTGACTGATCATGCACTGATCACGTGGCACTCATGCACTGATCACGTGGCTGATCATACTCTGCTCATGTAACTGATCATGCACACATCACGTGGCTATCATGCACTTCTCACCTGGCTGTTCATGCAATGTTCACGTAGCTACCATATACTGGTCACGTGACTGATCATGCTCAGATCACGTAAATGATCATGCACTGTTCAGTTGACTGATCATGTACTGATCACGTGACTGATCATGCACTGATCACGTGGCTATCATGCACTGCTCACGTGGCTGATCATGCAATGATCACGTAGCAACCATGTACTGGTCACGTGACTGATCATGCACTGATCACGTAATTAATCCTGCACTGATCACCTGACTCATCATGCACTGATCACGTGGCTGATCACACACGTATCACGTGACTGATCATGCACTGATCACGTGGCTATCATGCACTAATCACGTGGATAAACATACACTGATCATGTGACAGATCATGCAGTGATCACGCGGCTATCATGCACTGCTCACGTGGCTGACCATGCAATGATCAAGTAGCTACCATGTACTGGTCACGTGAGTGATCATGCACTGAGCACGTAATTGATCATACACTGATCAGGTGACTTATCATGCACTGTTCACGTGACTGATCATGCACTGATCACGTGACTGATCATGCACTGATCTCGTTGCTATCATGCACGGTTCACATGGCTGATCATGTAATGATCACGTAGCTACCATGTACTGGTCACGTGACTATCATGCACTGATCACGTAATTGATCATGCACTGATCACGTGGCTGATCATACACTGATCACGTGACTGATCATGCACAGATCACGTGACTGATCATGCACTGATCACGTGGCTATCATGCACTGCTCACGTGGCTGATCATGCAGTGATCACGCAGCTACCATGTACTGGTCACATGACTGATCATGCACTGATCACGTAATTGATCATGTGCTGATCACCTGGCTTATCATGCATTCATCATGTGACTGATCATGTGCTGATCATGTTTGGTGTCACACACTGATCATGTGCATCTGGAGGCAATGAACAAAGAGCTGAGTAGGCAGGAATCAGTCAGCAGGCTATAATCATGGAACTCAGCTCTGAGAAATCATGCTGCTCAGCTGGCAATAATCAAGTAGATGAGCAGGCAGGAATTATGCAGCACAGGTGGCAATTGTCAAGGAGATGACAGACAGGAATCGTACAGCTCAGCTGGCAATTGTCAAGCAGATGAGCAGACAGTAATCACGCAGCTCAGCAGGCCCTGATCACGTGACTGAGCATGCACTGTTCACGTCGCTGATCACACACCTATCACGTGAATGATCATGCACTGATCACGTGGCTCTCATGCACTGATCACGTGATTGCGCATGCACTGACCACGTAATTGTATGCACTGCTCACGTGGCTATCATGCACTGATGACGTGGCTGATCATGCACTTTTCATGTGACTGATCATGCACTGATCACGTAGCTATCTTGCACTGATCACTTGGCTGATCATACACTCATCACGGGACTGATCGTGCACTGATTATGGCGCTATCAGGCATTGACTACATGACTCCACCTGCACTGATCACGTGGATGATCATGCACTGATCACGTGACTGACCATGCACTGATCACGTGACTGATCATGCACTGATCACGTGGCTGATCATGCACTGATCACGTGGCTATCACGCACTGCTCACGTGGCTGATCATGCAATGATCACGTAGCTACCATGTACTGGTCACGTGAATGATCATGCACTGATCACGTAATTGATCATGCACTGGTCATGTGGCTGATCATGCACTGATCACGTGGCTGATCATACACTGATCACGTGACTGATCATGCACTGATCACGTGACTGATCATGCACTGATCACGTGGCTATCATGCACTGATCACTTGGCTGGTCATACTGATCACGTGCCTCGTCATGCACTGATCACGTGGCTGATCATGCACTGATCACGTGACTGATCATGCACTGATCACGTGGCTATCATGCAGTGATCACGTGGCTATCATGCACAGATCACATGGCTGATCATGCAATGATCACGTAGCTACCATATACTGGTCACGTGACTGATCATACACTGTTCACCTGTCTGACCATGCACTGCTCACGTGGCTGATCACACACTGTTCATGTAACTGATCATGCACTGATCAGGTGGATATCATGCATTGATCGTTGCTGAACATGCATTGTTCACGTGGCTTACCACACACCTGTCACGTGACTGATCATGCACTGATCACGTGGCACTCATGCACTGATCACGTGGCTGATCATACTCTGCTCACGTAACTGATCATGCACACATCACGTGGCTATCATGCACTTCTCACCTGGCTGGTCATGCAATGTTCACGTAGCTACCATATACTGGTCACGTGACTGATCATGCTCAGATCACGTAAATGATCATGCACTGTTCAGTTGACTGATCATGTACTGATCACGTGACTGATCATGCACTGATCACGTGGCTATCATGCACTGCTCACGTGGCTGATCATGCAATGATCACGTAGCAACCATGTACTGGTCACGTGACTGATCATGCACTGATCACGTAATTAATCCTGCACTGATCACCTGACTCATCATGCACTGATCATGTGGCTGATCACACACGTATCACGTGACTGATCATGCACTGATCACGTGGCTATCATGCACTAATCACGTGGATAAACATACACTGATCATGTGACAGATCATGCAGTGATCCCGCGGCTATCATGCACTGCTCACGTGGCTGACCATGCAATGATCACGTAGCTACCATGTACTGGTCACGTGAGTGATCATGCACTGAGCACGTAATTGATCATACACTGATCAGGTGACTTATCATGCACTGTTCACGTGACTGATCATGCACTGATCTCGTTGCTATCATGCAAGGTTCACATGGCTGATCATGTAATGATCACGTAGCTACCATGTACTGGTCACGTGACTATCATGCACTGATCACGTAATTGATCATGCACTGATCACGTGGCTGATCATACACTGATCACGTGACTGACCATGCACTGATCACGTGGCTGATCATGCAATGATCACGTAGCTACCATGTACTGGTCACGTGACTGATCATGCACTAATCACGTAATTGATCATGCACTGATCACGTGGCTGATCATGCACTAATCACGTGACGGGTCATGCACTGATCACGTGGCTGATCATGCACTGATCACGTGACTGATCATGCACACATCACGTGGCTATCATGCACTGCTCACGTGGCTGGTCATGCAATGATCACGTAGCTACCATATACTGGTCACGTGACTGATCATGCACAGATCACGTAAATGATCATGCACTGTTCCCGTGACTGATCATGTACTGATCACGTGACTGATCATGCACTGATCACGTGGCTATCATGCTCTCCTCAAGTGGGTGATCATGCAATGATCACGTAGCAACCATGTACTGGTCACCTGACTGATCATGCACTGATCATGTAATTGATCCAGCACTGATCACGTGGCTCATCATGCACTGATCCCGTGACTGATCATGCACTGATCACGTGGCTATCATGCACTGATCACTTGGCTGGTCATACACTGATCACGCAGCTACCATGTACTGGTCACGTGACTGATCATGCACTGATGACGTAATTGATCATGCACTGATCATGTGGCTGATCATGCACTGATCACTTAACTGATCATGCACTGATCACGTGACTTATCATGCACTGATCACGTGGCTTTAATGCACTGATCACATGGCTGGTCATACACTGATCACGTGCCTGGTCATGCACAGATTACATGACTGATCATGCACTGATCACGTCACAGATCATGCACTGATCACCTGGCTATCATGCACTACTCACGTGGCTGATCATGCAATGATCATGTAGCTACCATGTACCGGTCACGTGACAGATCAAACACCCATCAGGTGACTGATCATGCACTGATCACGTGGCTATCAAGCACTGTTCACGTGGCTGATCATACACTGATCACCTGCCTGGTCATGCACAGATCACGTGACTAATCATGAACTGATCACATAGCAATCATTCACTGATCACCTGGCTGATCATGCACTGATCACGTGGCTATCATGCAATGATCACGTGGCTATCATGCACTGATCACGTGGCTGATCATGCACTGATACCGTGACTGAGCATGGACTGATCACATGACTATCATGTAGTGATCACGTGACTTAATGGCGCTGACCATGTGACTGATCATGCGCTAAGCATGTTTGCTATCATACACTGATCATGTGCCTCTGGAGGCAATAAACAAAGAGCTGAGTAGGCATGAATCAAACAGTCAGCAGGCAATAATCATGGAACTCAGCTGTGAGGAATCATGCTGCTCAGCTGGCAATAATCAAGCAGCTGAGCAGGCAGGAATTACACAGCACAGCTGGCAATTGTCAAGCAGATGACAGGCAGGAATCGTGCAGCTCAGCTGGCAATTGTCAAGCAGATGAGCAGACAGTAATCACGCAGCTCAGCAGTCCCTGATCACGTGACTGAGCATGCACTGTTCACCTGGCTGATCATACACTGATCACGTGATTGATCAAGCACTGATCACTTGGATATCATGCACTGATCACGTGGCTAATCATACACTGTTCACATGTCTGACCATGCACTGATCACGTGGCTGATCATACACTGCTCACGTAACTGATCATGCACTGATCACGTAATTGATCATGCACTGATCACGTGGCTGATCATGTAATGATCACGTAGCTACCATGTACTGGTCCCGTGAGTGATCATGCACTGATCACGTAATTGATCATTCACTGATCACGTGGCTGATCATGCACTGAACACGTGACTGATCATGCACAGATCACGTGACTGATCATGCACTGATCACGTGGCTATCATGCACTGCTCACGTGGCTGATCATGCAGTGATCACGCATCTACCATGTACTGGTCACATGACTGATCATGCACTGATCACGTAATTGATCATGTGCTGATCACCTGGCTTATCATGCATTCATCATGTGACTGATCATGTGCTGATCATGTTTGGTGTCACACACTGATCATGTGCATCTGGAGGCAATGAACAAAGAGCTGAGTAGGCAGGAATCAGTCAGCAGGCTATAATCATGGAACTCAGCTCTGAGAAATCATGCTGCTCAGCTGGCAATAATCAAGTAGATGAGCAGGCAGGAATTACGCAGCACAGGTGGCAATTGTCAAGGAGATGACAGACAGGAATCGTACAGCTCAGCTGGCAATTGTCAAGCAGATGAGCAGACAGTAATCACGCAGCTCAGCAGGCCCTGATCAGGTGACTGAGCATGCACTGTTCACGTCGCTGATCACACACCTATCACGTGAATGATCATGCACTGATCACGTGGCTCTCATGCACTGATCACGTGATTGCGCATGCACTGACCACGTAATTGTATGCACTGCTCACGTGGCTATCATGCACTGATGACGTGGCTGATCATGCACTTTTCATGTGACTGATCATGCACTGATCACGTAGCTATCTTGCACTGATCACTTGGCTGATCATACACTTATCACGGGACTGATCGTGCACTGATTATGGCGCTATCAGGCATTGACTACATGACTCCACCTGCACTGATCACGTGGATGATCATGCACTGATCACGTGACTGACCATGCACTGATCACGTGACTGATCATGCACTGATCACGTGGCTGATCATGCACTGATCATGTGGCTATCACGCACTGCTCACGTGGCTGATCATGCAATGATCACGTAGCTACCATGTACTGGTCACGTGAATGATCATGCACTGATCACGTAATTGATCATGCACTGGTCATGTGGCTGATCATGCACTGATCACGTGGCTGATCATACACTGATCACGTGACTGATCATGCACTGATCACGTGACTGATCATGCACTGATCACGTGGCTATCATGCACTGATCACTTGGCTGGTCATACTGATCACGTGCCTCGTCATGCACTGATCACGTGGCTGATCATGCACTGATCACGTGACTGATCATGCACTGATCACGTGGCTATCATGCAGTGATCACGTGGCTATCATGCACAGATCACATGGCTGATCATGCAATGATCACGTAGCTACCATATACTGGTCACGTGACTGATCATACACTGTTCACCTGTCTGACCATGCACTGCTCACGTGGCTGATCACACACTGTTCATGGAACTGATCATGCACTGATCACGTGGATATCATGCATTGATCACGTGGCTGAACATGCATTGTTCACGTGGCTTACCACACACCTGTCACGTGACTGATCATGCACTGATCACGTGGCACTCATGCACTGATCACGTGGCTGATCATACTCTGCTCACGTACCTGATCATGCACACATCACGTGGCTATCATGCACTTCTCACCTGGCTGGTCATGCAATGTTCACGTAGCTACCATATACTGGTCACGTGACTGATCATGCTCAGATCACGTAAATGATCATGCACTGTTCAGTTGACTGATCATGTACTGATCACGTGACTGATCATGCACTGATCACGTGGCTATCATGCACTGCTCACGTGGCTGATCATGCAATGATCACGTAGCAACCATGTACTGGTCACGTGACTGATCATGCACTGATCACGTAATTAATCCTGCACTGATCACCTGACTCATCATGCACGGATCACGTGGCTGATCACACACGTATCACGTGACTGATCATGCACTGATCACGTGGCTATCATGCACTAATCACGTGGATAAACATACACTGATCATGTGACAGATCATGCAGTGATCACGCGGCTATCATGCACTGCTCACGTGGCTGACCATGCAGTGATCACGTAGCTACCATGTACTGGTCACGTGAGTGATCATGCACTGAGCACGTAATTGATCATACACTGATCAGGTGACTTATCATGCACTGTTCACGTGACTGATCATGCACTGATCACGTGACTGATCATGCACTGATCTCGTTGCTATCATGCAAGGTTCACATGGCAGATCATGTAATGATCACATAGCTACCATGTACTGGTCACGTGACTATCATGCACTGATCACGTAATTGATCATGCACTGATCACGTGGCTGATCATACACTGATCACGTGACTGATCATGCACTGATCACGTGGCTGATCATGCAATGATCACGTAGCTACCATGTACTGGTCACGTGACTGATCATGCACAAATCACGTAATTGATCATGCACTGATCACGTGGCTGATCATGCAATGATCATGTAGCTACCATGTACTGGTCACGTGACTGATCATGCACTAATCACGTAATTGATCATGCACTGATCACGTGGCTGATCATGCACTAATCACGTGACGGGTCATGCACTGATCACGTGGCTGATCATGCACTGATCACGTGACTGATCATGCACACATCACGTGGCTATCATGCACTGCTCACGTGGCTGGTCATGCAATGATCACGTCGCTACCATATACTGGTCACGTGAATGATCATGCACAGATCACGTAAATGATCATGCACTGTTCCCGTGACTGATCATGTACTGATCACGTGACTGATCATGCACTGATCACATGGCTATCATGCTCTCCTCAAGTGGGTGATCATGCAATGATCATGTAGCAACCATGTACTGGTCACCTGACTGATCATGCACTGATCATGTAATTGATCCAGCACTGATCACGTGGCTCATCATGCACTGATCCCGTGACTGATCATGCACTGATCACGTGGCTATCATGCACTGATCACTTGGCTGGTCATACACTGATCACGCAGCTACCATGTACTCGTCACGTGACTGATCATGCACTGATGACGTAATTGATCATGCACTGATCATGTGGCTGATCATGCACTGATCACTTAACTGATCAGGCACTGATCACGTGACTTATCATGCACTGATCACGTGGCTTTAATGCACTGATCACATGGCTGGTCATACACTGATCACGTGCCTGGTCATGCACAGATTACATGACTGATCATGCACTGATCACGTCACAGATCATGCACTGATCACCTGGCTATCATGCACTACTCACGTGGCTGATCATGCAATGATCATGTAGCTACCATGTACCGGTCACGTGACAGATCATACACCCATCAGGTGACTGATCATGCACTGATCACGTGGCTATCATGCACTGTTCACGTGGCTGATCATACACTGATCACCTGCCTGGTCATGCACAGATCACGTGACTAATCATGAACTGATCACGTAGCAATCATTCAATGATCACCTGGCTGATCATGCACTGATCACGTGGCTATCATGCAATGATCACGTGGCTATCATGCACTGATCACGTGGCTGATCATGCACTGATACCGTGACTGAGCATGGACTGATCACATGACTATCATGTAGTGATCACGTGACTTAATGGCGCTGACCATGTGACTGATCATGCGCTGAGCATGTTTGCTATCATACACTGATCATGTGCCTCTGGAGGCAATAAACAAAGAGCTGAGTAGGCATGAATCAAACAGTCAGCAGGCAATAATCATGGAACTCAGCTGTGAGGAATCATGCTGCTCAGCTGGCAATAATCAAGCAGCTGAGCAGGCAGGAATTACACAGCACAGCTGGCAATTGTCAAGCAGATGAGCAGACAGGAATCACGCAGCTCAGCAGTCCCTGATCACGTGACTGAGCATGCACTGTTCACCTGGCTGATCATACACTGATCACGTGATTGATCAAGCACTGATCACTTGGATATCATGCACTGATCACGTGGCTAATCATACACTGTTCACATGTCAGACCATGCACTGATCACGTGGCTGATCATACACTGCTCACGTAACTGATCATGCACTGATCACGTAATTGATCATGCACTGATCACGTGGCTGATCATGTAATGATCACGTAGCTACCATGTACTGGTCCCGTGAGTGACCATGCACTGATCACGTAATTGATCATTCACTGATCACGTGGCTGATCATGCACTGAACACGTGACTGATCATGCACAGATCACGTGACTGATCATGCACTGATCACATGGCTATCATGCACTGCTCACGTGGCTGATCATGCAGTGATCACGCAGCTACCATGTACTGGTCACATGACTGATCTTGCACTGACCACGTAATTGATCATGCACTGATCACCTGGCTTATCATGCATTCATCATGTGACTGATCATGTGCTGATCATGTTTGGTGTCACACACTGATCATGTGCATCTGGAGGCAATGAACAAAGAGCTGAGTAGGCAGGAATCAGTCAGCAGGCTATAATCATGGAACTCAGCTCTGAGAAATCATGCTGCTCAGCTGGCAATAATCAAGTAGATGAGCAGGCAGGAATTATGCAGCACAGGTGGCAATTGTCAAGCAGATGACAGACAGGAATCGTACAGCTCAGCTGGCAATTGTCAAGCAGATGAGCAGACAGTAATCACGCAGCTCAGCAGGCCCTGAACACGTGACTGAGCGTGCACTGTTCACGTCGCTGATCACACACCTATCACGTGAATGATCATGCACTGATCACGTGGCTCTCATGCACTGATCACGTGATTGCGCATGCACTGACCACGTAATTGTATGCACTGCTCACGTGGCTATCATGCACTGATGACGTGGCTGATCATGCACTTAACATGTGACTGATCATGCACTGATCACGTAGCTATCTTGCACTGATCACTTGGCTGATAATACACTCATCACGGGACTGATCGTGCACTGATTATGGCGCTATCATGCATTGACTACATGACTCCACATGCACTGATCACGTGGATGATCATGCACTGATCACGTGACTGACCATGCACTGATCACGTGACTGATTATGCACTGATCACGTGGCTGATCATGCACTTATCACGTGGCTATCACGCACTGCTCACGTGGCTGATCATGCAATGATCACGTAGCTACCATGTACTGGTCACGTGAATGATCATGCACTGATCACGTAATTGATCATGCACTGGTCATGTGGCTGATCATGCACTGATCACGTGGCTGATCATACACTGATCACGTGACTGATCATGCACTGATCACGTGACTGATCATGCACTGATCACGTGGCTATCATGCACTGATCACTTGGCTGGTCATACTGATCACGTGCCTCGTCATGCACTGATCACGTGGCTGATCATGCACTGATCACGTGACTGATCATGCACTGATCACGTGGCTATCATGCAGTGATCACGTGGCTATCATGCACAGATCACATGGCTGATCATGCAATGATCACGTAGCTACCATATACTGGTCACGTGACTGATCATACACTGTTCACCTGTCTGACCATGCACTGCTCACGTGGCTGATCACACACTGTTCATGGAACTGATCATGCACTGATCAGGTGGATATCATGCATTGATCACGTGGCTGAACATGCATTGTTCACGTGGCTTACCACACACCTGTCACGTGACTGATCATGCACTGATCACGTGGCACTCATGCACTGATCACGTGGCTGATCATACTCTGCTCACGTACCTGATCATGCACACATCACGTGGCTATCATGCACTTCTCACCTGGCTGGTCATGCAATGTTCACGTAGCTACCATATACTGGTCACGTGACTGATCATGCTCAGATCACGTAAATGATCATGCACTGTTCAGTTGACTGATCATGTACTGATCACGTGACTGATCATGCACTGATCACGTGGCTATCATGCACTGCTCACGTGGCTGATCATGCAATGATCACGTAGCAACCATGTACTGGTCACGTGACTGATCATGCACTGATCACGTAATTAATCCTGCACTGATCACCTGACTCATCATGCACTGATCATGTGGCTGATCACACACGTATCACGTGACTGATCATGCACTGATCACGTGGCTATCATGCACTAATCACGTGGATAAACATACACTGATCATGTGACAGATCATGCAGTGATCACGCGGCTATCATGCACTGCTCACGTGGCTGACCATGCAATGATCACGTAGCTACCATGTACTGGTCACGTGAGTGATCATGCACTGAGCACGTAATTGATCATACACTGATCAGGTGACTTATCATGCACTGTTCACGTGACTGATCATGCACTGATCACGTGACTGATCATGCACTGATCACGTGGCTATCATGCACTGCTCACGTGGCTGATCATGCAGTGATCACGCAGCTACCATGTACTGGTCACATGACTGATCATGCACTGATCACGTAATTGATCATGGGCTGATCACCTGGCTTATCATGCATTCATCATGTGACTGATCATGTGCTGATCATGTTTGGTGTCACACACTGATCATGTGCATCTGGAGGCAATGAACAAAGAGCTGAGTAGGCAGGAATCAGTCAGCAGGCTATAATCATGGAACTCAGCTCTGAGAAATCATGCTGCTCAGCTGGCAATAATCAAGTAGATGAGCAGGCAGGAATTATGCAGCACAGGTGGCAATTGTCAAGGAGATGACAGACAGGAATCGTACAGCTCAGCTGGCAATTGTCAAGCAGATGAGCAGACAGTAATCACGCAGCTCAGCAGGCCCTGATCACGTGACTGAGCATGCACTGTTCACGTCGCTGATCACACACCTATCACGTGAATGATCATGCACTGATCACGTGGCTCTCATGCACTGATCACGTGATTGCGCATGCACTGACCACGTAATTGTATGCACTGCTCACGTGGCTATCATGCACTGATGACGTGGCTGATCATGCACTTTTCATGTGACTGATCATGCACTGATCACGTAGCTATCTTGCACTGATCACTTGGCTGATCATACACTCATCACGGGACTGATCGTGCACTGATTATGGTCGCTATCAGGCATTGACTACATGACTCCACCTGCACTGATCACGTGGATGATCATGCACTGATCACGTGACTGACCATGCACTGATCACGTGACTGATCATGCACTGATCACGTGGCTGATCATGCACTGATCACGTGGCTATCACGCACTGCTCACGTGGCTGATCATGCAATGATCACGTAGCTACCATGTACTGGTCACGTGAATGATCATGCACTGATCACGTAAATTGATCATGCACTGGTCATGTGGCTGTTCATGCACTGATCACGTGGCTGATCATACACTGATCACGTGACTGATCATGCACTGATCACGTGACTGATCATGCACTGATCACGTGGCTATCATGCACTGATCACTTGGCTGGTCATACTGATCACGTGCCTCGTCATGCACTGATCACGTGGCTGATCATGCACTGATCACGTGACTGATCATGCACTGATCACGTGGCTATCATGCAGTGATCACGTGGCTATCATGCACAGATCACATGGCTGATCATGCAATGATCACGTAGCTACCATATACTGGTCACGTGACTGATCATACACTGTTCACCTGTCTGACCATGCACTGCTCACGTGGCTGATCACACACTGTTCATGGAACTGATCATGCACTGATCACGTGGATATCATGCATTGATCACGTGGCTGAACATGCATTGTTCACGTGGCTTACCACACACCTGTCACGTGACTGATCATGCACTGATCACGTGGCTGATCATACTCTGCTCACGTTCCTGATCATGCACACATCACGTGGCTATCATGCACTTCTCACCTGGCTGGTCATGCAATGTTCACGTAGCTACCATATACTGGTCACGTGACTGATCATGCTCAGATCACGTAAATGATCATGCACTGTTCAGTTGACTGATCATGTACTGATCACGTGACTGATCATGCACTGATCACGTGGCTATCATGCACTGCTCACGTGGCTGATCATGCAATGATCACGTAGCAACCATGTACTGGTCACGTGACTGATCATGCACTGATCACGTAATTAATCCTGCACTGATCACCTGACTCATCATGCACTGATCACGTGGCTGATCACACACGTATCACGTGACTGATCATGCACTGGTCACGTGGCTATCATGCACTAATCACGTGGATAAACATACACTGATCATGTGACAGATCATGCAGTGATCACGCGGCTATCATGCACTGCTCACGTGGCTGACCATGCAATGATCACGTAGCTACCATGTACTGGTCACGTGAGTGATCATGCACTGAGCACATAATTGATCATACACTGATCAGGTGACTTATCATGCACTGTTCACGTGACTGATCATGCACTGATCTCGTTGCTCTCATGCCAGGTTCACATGGCAGATCATGTAATGATCACGTAGCTACCATGTACTGGTCACGTGACTATCATGCACTGATCACGTAATTGATCATGCACTGATCACGTGGCTGATCATACACTGATCACGTGACTGATCATGCACTGATCACGTGGCTGATCATGCAATGATCACGTAGCTACCATGTACTGGTCACGTGACTGATCATGCACAAATCACGTAATTGATCATGCACTGATCACGTGGCTGATCATGCAATGATCATGTAGCTACCTTGTACTGATCACGTGACTGATCATGCACTAATCACGTAATTGATCATGCACTGATCACGTGGCTGATCATGCACTAATCACGTGACTGGTCATGCACTGATCACGTGGCTGATCATGCACTGATCACGTGACTGATCATGCACACATCACGTGGCTATCATGCACTGCTCACATGGCTGGTCATGCAATGATCACGTCGCTACCATATACTGGTCACGTGAATGATCATGCACAGATCACGTAAATGATCATGCACTGTTCCCGTGACTGATCATGTACTGATCACGTGACTGATCATGCACTGATCACATGGCTATCATGCTCTCCTCAAGTGGGTGATCATGCAATGATCATGTAGCAACCATGTACTGGTCACCTGAGTGATCATGCACTGATCATGTAATTGATCCAGCACTGATCACGTGGCTCATCATGCACTGATCCCGTGACTGATCATGCACTGATCACGTGGCTATCATGCACTGATCACTTGGCTGGTCATACACTGATCACGCAGCTACCATGTACTCGTCACGTGACTGATCATGCACTGATCACGTAATTAATCCTGCACTGATCACCTGACTCATCATGCACTGATCACGTGGCTGATCACACACGTATCACGTGACTGATCATGCACTGATCACGTGGCTATCATGCACTAATCACGTGGATAAACATACACTGATCATGTGACAGATCATGCAGTGATCACGCGTTATCATGCACTGCTCACGTGGCTGACCATGCAATGATCACGTAGCTACCATGTACTGGTCACGTGAGTGATCATGCACTGAGCACGTAATTGATCATACACTGATCAGGTGACTTATCATGCACTGTTCACGTGACTGATCATGCACTGATCACGTGACTGATCATGCACTGATCTCGTTGCTATCATGCAAGGTTCACATGGCAGATCATGTAATGATCACGTAGCTACCATGTACTGGTCACGGGACTGATCATGCACTAATCACGTAATTGATCATGCACTGATCACGTGGCTGATCATGCAATGATCATGTAGCGACCATGTAATGGTCACGTGACTGATCATGCACTAATCACGTAATTGATCATGCACTGATCACGTGGCTGATCATGCACTAATCACGTGACGGGTCATGCACTGATCACGTGGCTGATCATGCACTGATCACGTGACTGATCATGCACACATCACGTGGCTATCATGCACTGCTCACGTGGCTGGTCATGCAATGATCACGTAGCTACCATATACTGGTCACGTGACTGATCATGCACAGATCACGTAAATGATCATGCATTGTTCAGTTGACTGATCATGTACTGATCACGTGACTGATCACGCACTGATCACGTGGCTATCATGCACTGCTCACGTGGCTGATCATGCAATGATCACGTAGCAACCATGTACTGGTCACGTGACTGACCATGCACTGATCACGTAATTAATCCTGCATTGATCACCTGACTCATCATGCACTGATCACGTGGCTGATCACACACGTATCACGTGACTGATCATGCACTGATCACGTGGCTATCATGCAGTGATCAAGTGGCTATCATGCACAGATCACATGGCTGATCATGCAATGATCACGTAGCTACCATATACTGCTCACGTGACTGATCATGCTCAGATCACGTAAATGATCATGCACTGTTCAGTTGACTGATCATGTACTGATCACGTGACTGATCATGCACTGATCACGTGGCTGATCACACACTGTTCATGTAACTGATCATGCACTGATCACGTGGATATCATGCACTGATCACGTGGCTGAACATGCACTGTTCACGTGGCTTACCACACACCTGTCACGTGACTGATCATGCACTTATCACGTGGCACTCATGCACTGATCACGTGGCTGATCATACTCTGCTCACGTTCCTGATCATGCACACATCACGTGGCTATCATGCACTTCTCACCTGGCTGGTCATGCAATGTTCACGTAGCTACCATATACTGGTCACGTGACTGATCATGCTCAGATCACGTAAATGATCATGCACTGTTCAGTTGACTGATCATGTACTGATCACGTGACTGATCATGCACTGATCACGTGGCTATCATGCACTGCTCACGTGGCTGATCATGCAATGATCACGTAGCAACCATGTACTGGTCACGTGACTGATCATGCACTGATCACGTAATTAATCCTGCACTGATCACCTGACTCATCATGCACTGATCACGTGGCTGATCACACACGTATCACGTGACTGATCATGCACTGATCACGTGGCTATCATTCACTAATCACGTGGATAAACATACACTGATCATGTGACAGATCATGCAGTGATCACGCGGCTATCATGCACTGCTCACGTGGCTGACCATGCAATGATCACGTAGCTACCATGTACTGGTCACGTGAGTGATCATGCACTGAGCACGTAATTGATCATACACTGATCAGGTGACTTATCATGCACTGTTCACGTGACTGATCATGCACTGATCTCGTTGCTATCATGCAAGGTTCACATGGCAGATCATGTAATGATCACGTAGCTACCATGTACTGGTCACGTGACTATCATGCACTGATCACGTAATTGATCATGCACTGATCACGTGGCTGATCATACACTGATCACGTGACTGATCATGCACTGATCACGTGGCTGATCATGCAATGATCACGTAGCTACCATGTACTGGTCACGTGACTGATCATGCACTAATCACGTAATTGATCATGCACTGATCACGTGGCTGATCATGCACTAATCACGTGACGGGTCATGCACTGATCACGTGGCTGATCATGCACTGATCACGTGACTGATCATGCACACATCACGTGGCTATCATGCACTGCTCACGTGGCTGGTCATGCAATGATCACGTCGCTACCATATACTGGTCACGTGAATGATCATGCACAGATCACGTAAATGATCATGCACTGTTCCCGTGACTGATCATGTACTGATCACGTGACTGATCATGCACTGATCACGTGGCTATCATGCTCTCCTCAAGTGAGTGATCATGCAATGATCACGTAGCAACCATGTACTGGTCACCTGACTGATCATGCACTGATCATGTAATTGATCCAGCACTGATCACGTGGCTCATCATGCACTGATCCCGTGACTGATCATGCACTGATCACGTGGCTATCATGCACTGATCACTTGGCTGGTCATACACTGATCACGCAGCTACCATGTACTCGTCACGTGACTGATCATGCACTGATGATGTAATTGATCATGCACTGATCATGTGGCTGATCATGCACTGATCACTTAACTGATCATGCACTGATCACGTGACTTATCATGCACTGATCACGTGGCTTTAATGCACTGATCACATGGCTGGGCATACACTGATCACGTGCCTGGTCATGCACAGATTACATGACTGATCATGCACTGATCACGTCACAGATCATGCACTGATCACCTGGCTATCATGCACTACTCACGTGGCTGATCATGCAATGATCATGTAGCTACCATGTACCGGTCACGTGACAGATCATACACCCATCAGGTGACTGATCATGCACTGATCACGTGGCTATCATGCACTGTTCACGTGGCTGATCATACACTGATCACCTGCCTGGTCATGCACAGATCACGTGACTAATCATGAACTGATCACGTAGCAATCATTCACTGATCACCTGGCTGATCATGCACTGATCACGTGGCTATCATGCAATGATCACGTGGCTATCATGCACTGATCACGTGGCTGATCATGCACTGATACCGTGACTGAGCATGGACTGATCACATGACTATCATGTAGTGATCACGTGACTTAATGGCGCTGACCATGTGACTGATCATGCGCTGAGCATGTTTGCTATCATACACTGATCATGTGCCTCTGGAGGCAATAAACAAAGAGCTGAGTAGGCATGAATCAAACAGTCAGCAGGCAATAATCATGGAACTCAGCTGTGAGGAATCATGCTGCTCAGCTGGCAATAATCAAGCAGCTGAGCAGGCAGGAATTACACAGCACAGCTGGCAATTGTCAAGCAGATGACAGGAAGGAATCGTGCAGCTCAGCTGGCAATTGTCGAGCAGATGAGCAGACAGTAATCACGCAGCTCAGCAGTCCCTGATCACGTGACTGAGCATGCACTGTTCACGTGGCTGATCATACACTGATCACGTGATTGATCAAGCACTGATCACTTGGATATCATGCACTGATCACGTGGCTGATCATACACTGCTCACGTAACTGATCATGCACTGATCACGTAATTGATCATGCACTGATCACGTGGCTGATCATGTAATGATCACGTAGCTACCATGTACTGGTCCCGTGAGTGATCATGCACTGATCACGTAATTGATCATTCACTGATCACGTGGCTGATCATGCACTGAACACGTGACTGATCATGCACAGATCACGTGACTGATCATGCACTGATCACGTGGCTATCATGCACTGCTCACGTGGCTGATCATGCAGTGATCACGCAGCTACCATGTACTGGTCACATGACTGATCATGCACTGATCACGTAATTGATCATGCACTGATCACCTGGCTTATCATGCATTCATCATGTGACTGATCATGTGCTGATCATGTTTGGTGTCACACACTGATCATGTGCATTTGGAGGCAATGAACAAAGAGCTGAGTAGGCAGGAATCAGTCAGCAGGCTATAATCATGGAACTCAGCTCTGAGAAATCATGCTGCTCAGCTGGCAATAATCAAGTAGATGAGCAGGCAGGAATTATGCAGCACAGGTGGCAATTGTCAAGGAGATGACAGACAGGAATCGTACAGCTCAGCTGGCAATTGTCAAGCAGATGAGCAGACAGTAATCACGCAGCTCAGCAGGCCCTGAACACGTGACTGAGCATGCACTGTTCACGTCGCTGATCACACACCTATCACGTGAATGATCATGCACTGATCACGTGGCTCTCATGCACTGATCACGTGATTGCGCATGCACTGACCACGTAATTGTATGCACTGCTCACGTGGCTATCATGCACTGATGACGTGGCTGATCATGCACTTATCATGTGACTGATCATGCACTGATCACGTAGCTACCATGTACTGGTCACGTGAGTGATCATGCACTGAGCACGTAATTGATCATACACTGATCAGGTGACTTATCATGCACTGATCACGTGGCTAATCATACACTGTTCACATGTCTGACCATGCACTGATCACGTGGCTGATCATACACTGCTCACGTAACTGATCATGCACTGATCACGTAATTGATCATGCACTGATCGCGTGGCTGATCATGTAATGATCACGTAGCTACCATGTACTGGTCCCGTGAGTGATCATGCACTGATCACGTAATTGATCATTCACTGATCACGTGGCTGATCATGCACTGAACACGTGACTGATCATGCACAGATCACGTGACTGATCATGCACTGATCACGTGGCTATCATGCACTGCTCACGTGGCTGATCATGCAGTGATCACGCAGCTACCAGGTACTGGTCACATGACTGATCATGCACTGATCACGTAATTGATCATGGGCTGATCACCTGGCTTATCATGCATTCATCATGTGACTGATCATGTGCTGATCATGTTTGGTGTCACACACTGATCATGTGCATCTGGAGGCAATGAAAAAAGAGCTGAGTAGGCAGGAATCAGTCAGCAGGCTATAATCATGGAACTCAGCTCTGAGAAATCATGCTGCTCAGCTGGCAATAATCAAGTAGATGAGCAGGCAGGAATTATGTAGCACAGGTGGCAATTGTCAAGGAGATGACAGACAGGAATCGTACAGCTCAGCTGGCAATTGTCAAGCAGATGAGCAGACAGTAATCACGCCGCTCAGCAGGCCCTGATCACGTGACTGAGCATGCACTGTTCACGTCGCTGATCACACACCTATCACGTGAATGATCATGCACTGATCACGTGGCTCTCATGCACTGATCACGTGATTGCGCATGCACTGACCACGTAATTGTATGCACTGCTCACGTGGCTATCATGCACTGATGACGTGGCTGATCATGCACTTTTCATGTGACTGATCATGCACTGATCACGTAGCTATCTTGCACTGATCACTTGGCTGATCATACACTCATCACGGGACTGATCGTGCACTGATTATGGCGCTATCAGGCATTGACTACATGACTCCACCTGCACTGATCACGTGGATGATCATGCACTGATCACGTGACTGACCATGCACTGATCACGTGACTGATCATGCACTGATCACGTGGCTGATCATGCACTGATCACGTGGCTATCACGCACTGCTCACGTGGCTGATCATGCAATGATCACGTAGCTACCATGTACTGGTCACGTGAATGATCATGCACTGATCACGTAAATTGATCATGCACTGGTCATGTGGCTGATCATGCACTGATCACGTGGCTATCATGCACTGATCTCTTGGCTGGTCATACTGATCACGTGCCTCGTCGTGCACTGATCACGTGGCTGATCATGCACTGATCACGTGACTGATCATGCACTGATCACGTGGCTATCATGCAGTGATCACGTGGCTATCATGCACAGATCACATGGCTGATCATGCAATGATCACGTAGCTACCATATACTGGTCACGTGACTGATCATACACTGTTCACCTGTCTGACCATGCACTGCTCACGTGGCTGATCACACACTGTTCATGGAACTGATCATGCACTGATCACGTGGATATCATGCATTGATCACGTGGCTGAACATGCATTGTTCACGTGGCTTACCACACACCTGTCACGTGACTGATCATGCACTGATCACGTGGCTGATCATACTCTGCTCACGTACCTGATCATGCACACATCACGTGGCTATCATGCACTTCTCACCTGGCTGGTCATGCAATGTTCACGTAGCTACCATATACTGGTCACGTGACTGATCATGCTCAGATCACGTAAATGATCATGCACTGTTCAGTTGACTGATCATGTACTGATCACGTGACTGATCATGCACTGATCACGTGGCTATCATGCACTGCTCACGTGGCTGATCATGCAATGATCACGTAGCAACCATGTACTGGTCACGTGACTGATCATGCACTGATCACGTAATTAATCCTGCACTGATCACCTGACTCATCATGCACTGATCACGTGGCTGATCACACACGTATCACGTGACTGATCATGCACTGATCACGTGGCTATCATGCACTAATCACGTGGATAAACATACACTGATCATGTGACAGATCATGCAGTGATCACGCGGCTATCATGCACTGCTCACGTGGCTGACCATGCAATGATCACGTAGCTACCATGTACTGGTCACGTGAGTGATCATGCACTGAGCACGTAATTGATCATACACTGATCAGGTGACTTATCATGCACTGTTCACGTGACTGATCATGCACTGATCACGTGACTGATCATGCACTGATCTCGTTGCTATCATGCAAGGTTCACATGGCAGATCATGTAATGATCACGTAGCTACCATGTACTGGTCACGTGACTATCATGCACTGATCACTTAATTGATCATGCACTGATCACGTGGCTGATCATACACTGATCACGTGACTGATCATGCACTGATCACGTGGCTGATCATGCAATGATCACGTAGCTACCATGTACTGGTCACGTGACTGATCATGCACTAATCACGTAATTGATCATGCACTGATCACGTGGCTGATCATGCAATGATCATGTAGCTACCATGTAATGGTCACGTGACTGATCATGCACTAATCACGTAATTGATCATGCACTGATCACGTGGCTGATCATGCACTAATCACGTGACTGGTCATGCACTGATCACGTGGTTGATCATGCACTGATCACGTGACTGATCATGCACACATCACGTGGCTATCATGCACTGCTCACGTGGCTGGTCATGCAATGTTCACGTCGCTACCATATACTGGTCACCTGACTGATCATGCACAGATCACGTAAATGATCATGCACTGTTCCCGTGACTGATCATGTACTGATCACGTGACTGATCATGCACTGATCACATGGCTATCATGCTCTCCTCAAGTGGGTGATCATGCAATGATCATGTAGCAACCATGTACTGGTCACCTGAGTGATCATGCACTGATCATGTAATTGATCCAGCACTGATCACGTGGCTCATCATGCACTGATCCCGTGACTGATCATGCACTGATCACGTGGCTATCATGCACTGATCACTTGGCTGGTCATACACTGATCACGCAGCTACCATATACTCGTCACGTGACTGATCATGCACTGATGACGTAATTGATCATGCACTGATCATGTGGCTGATCATGCACTGATCACTTAACTGATCATGCACTGATCACGTGACTTATCATGCACTGATCACGTGGCTTTAATGCACTGATCACATGGCTGGTCATACACTGATCACGTGCCTGGTCATGCACAGATTACATGACTGATCATGCACTGATCACGTCACAGATCATGCACTGATCACCTGGCTATCATGCACTACTCACGTGGCTGATCATGCACTGATCACGTGGCTATCATGCACTGGTCACGTGACAGATCATACACTGATCACCTGCCTGGTCATGCACAGATCACGTGACTAATCATGAACTGATCACGTAGCAATCATTCACTGATCACCTGGCTGATCATGCACTGATCACGTGGCTATCATGCAATGATCACGTGGCTATCATGCACTGATCACGTGGCTGATCATGCACTGATACCGTGACTGAGCATGGACTGATCACATGACTATCATGTAGTGATCACGTGACTTAATGGCGCTGACCATGTGACTGATCATGCGCTGAGCATGTTTGCTATCATACACTGATCATGTGCCTCTGGAGGCAATAAACAAAGAGCTGAGTAGGCATGAATCAAACAGTCAGCAGGCAATAATCATGGAACTCAGCTGTGAGGAATCATGCTGCTCAGCTGGCAATAATCAAGCAGCTGAGCAGGCAGGAATTACACAGCACAGCTGGCAATTGTCAAGCAGATGACAGGCAGGAATCGTGCAGCTCAGCTGGCAATTGTCAAGCAGATGAGCAGACAGTAATCACGCAGCTCAGCAGTCCCTGATCACGTGACTGAGCATGCACTGTTCACGTGGCTGATCATACACTGATCACGTGATTGATCAAGCACTGATCACTTGGATATCATGCACTGATCACGTGGCTAATCATACACTGTTCACGTGTCTGACCATGCACTGATCACGTGGCTGATCATACACTGCTCACGTAACTGATCATGCACTGATCACGTAATTGATCATGCACTGATCACGTGGCTGATCATGTAATGATCACGTAGCTACCATGTACTGGTCCCGTGAGTGACCATGCACTGATCACGTAATTGATCATTCACTGATCACGTGGCTGATCATGCACTGAACACGTGACTGATCATGCACAGATCACGTGACTGATCATGCACTGATCACGTGGCTATCATGCACTGCTCACGTGGCTGATCATGCAGTGATCACGCAGCTACCATGTACTGGTCACATGACTGATCTTGCACTGACCACGTAATTGATCATGCACTGATCACCTGGCTTATCATGCATTCATCATGTGACTGATCATGTGCTGATCATGTTTGGTGTCACACACTGATCATGTGCATCTGGAGGCAATGAACAAAGAGCTGAGTAGGCAGGAATCAGTCAGCAGGCTATAATCATGGAACTCAGCTCTGAGAAATCATGCTGCTCAGCTGGCAATAATCAAGTAGATGAGCAGGCAGGAATTATGCAGCACAGGTGGCAATTGTCAAGCAGATGACAGACAGGAATCGTACAGCTCAGCTGGCAATTGTCAAGCAGATGAGCAGACAGTAATCACGCAGCTCAGCAGGCCCTGAACACGTGACTGAGCGTGCACTGTTCACGTCGCTGATCACACACCTATCACGTGAATGATCATGCACTGATGACGTGGCTGATCATGCACTGATCACGTGGCTGATCATACACTGATCACGTGACTGATCATGCACTGATCACGTGACTGATCATGCACTGATCACGTGGCTATCATGCACTGCTCACGTGGCTGATCATGCACTGATCACGTGGCTGATCATACACTGATCACGTGACTGATCATGCACTGATCACGTGACTGATCATGCACTGATCACGTGGCTATCATGCACTGATCACTTGGCTGGTCATACTGATCACGTGCCTCGTCATGCACTGATCACGTGGCTGATCATGCACTGATCACGTGACTGATCATGCACTGATCACGTGGCTATCATGCAGTGATCACGTGGCTATCATGCACAGATCACATGGCTGATCATGCAATGATCACCTAGCTACCATATACTGGTCACGTGACTGATCATACACTGTTCACCTGTCTGACCATGCACTGCTCACGTGGCTGATCACACACTGTTCATGTAACTGATCATGCACTGATCAGGTGGATATCATGCATTGATCACGTGGCTGAACATGCACTGTTCACGTGGCTTACCACACACCTGTCACGTGACTGATCATGCACTGATCACGTGGCACTCATGCACTGATCACGTGGCTGATCATACTCTGCTCACGTAACTGATCATGCACACATCACGTGGCTATCATGCACTTCTCACCTGGCTGGTCATGCAATGTTCACGTAGCTACCATATACTGGTCACGTGACTGATCATGCTCAGATCACGTAAATGATCATGCACTGTTCAGTTGACTGATCATGTACTGATCACGTGACTGATCACGCACTGATCACGTGGCTATCATGCTCTCCTCAAGTGGGTGATCATGCAATGATCACGTAGCAACCATGTACTGGTCACCTGACTGATCATGCACTGATCATGTAATTGATCCAGCACTGATCACGTGGCTCATCATGCACTGATCCCGTGACTGATCATGCACTGATCACGTGGCTATCATGCACTGATCACTTGGCTGGTCATACACTGATCACGCAGCTACCATGTACTCGTCACGTGACTGATCATGCACTGATGATGTAATTGATCATGCACTGATCATGTGGCTGATCATGCACTGATCACTTAACTGATCATGCACTGATCACGTGACTTATCATGCACTGATCACGTGGCTTTAATGCACTGATCACATGGCTGGGCATACACTGATCACGTGCCTGGTCATGCACAGATTACATGACTGATCATGCACTGATCACGTCACAGATCATGCACTGATCACCTGGCTATCATGCACTACTCACGTGGCTGATCATGCAATGATCATGTAGCTACCATGTACCGGTCACGTGACAGATCATACACCCATCAGGTGACTGATCATGCACTGATCACGTGGCTATCATGCACTGTTCACGTGGCTGATCATACACTGATCACCTGCCTGGTCATGCACAGATCACGTGACTAATCATGAACTGATCACGTAGCAATCATTCACTGATCACCTGGCTGATCATGCACTGATCACGTGGCTATCATGCAATGATCACGTGGCTATCATGCACTGATCACGTGGCTGATCATGCACTGATACCGTGACTGAGCATGGACTGATCACATGACTATCATGTAGTGATCACGTGACTTAATGGCGCTGACCATGTGACTGATCATGCGCTGAGCATGTTTGCTATCATACACTGATCATGTGCCTCTGGAGGCAATAAACAAAGAGCTGAGTAGGCATGAATCAAACAGTCAGCAGGCAATAATCATGGAACTCAGCTGTGAGGAATCATGCTGCCTCAGCTGGCAATAATCAAGCAGCTGAGCAGGCAGGAATTACACAGCACAGCTGGCAATTGTCAAGCAGATGACAGGAAGGAATCGTGCAGCTCAGCTGGCAATTGTCGAGCAGATGAGCAGACAGTAATCACCGCAGCTTCAGCAGTCCCTGATTCACGTGACTGAGCATGCACTGTTCACGTGGCTGATCATACACTGATCACTGTGATTGATCAAGCACTGATCACTTGGATATCATGCACTGATCACGTGGCTGATCATACACTGCTCACGTAACTGATCATGCACTGATCACGTAATTGATCATGCCACTGATCACGTGGCCTGATCATGTAATGATCACGTAGCTACCATGTACTGGTCCCGTGAGTGATCATGCACTGATCACGTAATTTGATCATTCACTGATCACGTGGCTGATTCATTGCACTGAACACGTGACTGATCATGCACAGATCACGTGACTGATCATGCCACTGATCACGTGGCTATCATGCACTGCTCACGTGGCTGATCATGCAGTGATCACGCAGCTACCATGTACTGGTCACATGACTGATCATGCACTGATTCACGTAATGGATCATGCACTGATCACCTGGCTTATCATGCATTCATCATGTGACTGATCATGTGCTGATCATGTTTGGTGTCACACACTGATCATATGCATCTGGAGGCAATGAACAAAGAGCTGAGTAGGCAGGAATCAGTCAGCAGGCTATAATCATGGAACTCAGCTCTGAGAAATCATGCTGCTCAGCTGGCAATAATCAAGTAGATGAGCAGGCAGGAATTATGCCAGCACAGGTGGCAATTGTCAAGGAGATGACAGACAGGAATCGTACAGCTCAGCTGGCAATTGTCAAGCAGATGAGCAGACAGTAATCACGCAGCTCAGCAGGCCCTGAACACGTGACTGAGCATGCACTGTTCACGTCGCTGATCACACACCTATCACGTGAATGATCATGCACTGATCACGTGGCTCTCATGCACTGATCACGTGATTGCGCATGCACTGACCACGTAATTGTATGCACTGCTCACGTGGCTATCATGCACTGATGACGTGGCTGATCATGCACTTATCATGTGACTGATCATGCACTGATCATGTAGCTATCTTGCACTGATCACGTGGCTGATCATACCCTCATCACGGGACTGATCGTTGCACTGATTATGGCGCTATCATGCATTGACTACATGACTCCACATGCACTGATCACGTGGATGATCATGCACTGATCACGTGACTGACCATTGCACTGATCACGTGACTGATTATTGCACTGATCACGTGGCTGATCATGGCACTGATCACGTGGCTATCACGCACTGCTCACGTGGCTGATCATGCAATGATCACGTAGCTACCATGTACTGGTCACGGTGAATGATCATGCACTGATCACGTAATTGATCATGCACTGGTCATGTGGCTGATCATGCACTGATCACGTGGCTGATCATACACTGATCACGTGACTGATCATGCACTGATCACGTGACTGATCATGCACTGATCACGTGGCTATCATGCACTGATCACTTGGCTGGTCATTACTGATCACGTGCGTCGTCATGCACTGATCACGTGGCTGATCATGCACTGATCACGTGACTGATCATGCACTGTCACGTGGCTATCATGCAGTGATCACGTGGCTATCATGCACAGATCACATGGCTGATCATGCAATGATCACCTAGCTACATATACTGGGTCACGTGACTGATCATACACTGTTCACCTGTCTGACCATGCACTGCTCACGTGGCTGATCACACACTGTTCATGTAACTGATCATGCACTGATCAGGTGGATATCATGCATTGATCACGTGGCCTGAACATGCACTGTTCACGTGGCTTACCACACACCTGTCACGTGACTGATCATGCACTGATCACTGGCACTCATGCACTGGATCACGTGGCTGTCATACTCTGCTCACGTAACTGATCATGCACACATCACGTGGCTATCATGCACTTCTCACCTGGCTGGTCATGCACTGTTCACGTAGCTACATATACTGGTCACGTGACTGATCATGCTCAGATCACGTAAATGATCATGCACTGTTCAGTTGACTGATCATGTACTGATCACGTGACTGATCACGCACTGATCACGTGGCTTCATGCACTGCTCACGTGGGTGATCATGCAATGATCACGTAGCAACCATGTACTGGTCACGTGACTGACCATGCACTGATCATGTAATTAATCCTGCATTGATCACCTGACTCATCATGCACTGATCACGTGGCTGATCACACACGTATCACGTGACTGATCATGCACTGATCACGTGGCTATCATGCAGTGATCAAGTGGCTATCATGCACAGATCACATGGCTGATCATGCAATGATCACGTAGCTACCATTACTGCTTCACGGTGACTGATCATACACTGTTCACCTGTCTGACCATGCACTGCTCACGTGGCTGATCACACACTGTTCATGTACTGATCATGCACTGATCACGTGGATATCATGCACTGATCACGTGGCTGAACATGCACTGTTCACGTGGCTTACCACACACTGTCACGTGACTGATCATGCACTGATCACGTGGCACTCATGCATGATCACGTGGCTGATCATACTCTGCTCACGTAACTGATCATGCACACATCACGTGGCTATCATGCACTTCTCACCTGAGTGTCATGCAATGTTCACGTAGCACTATATGGTCACGTGACTGATCTATGCTCAGATCACGTAAATTGATCATTGTCACTGTTCGTTGACTGAATCATGTACTGATGTGACTGATCATGCCTGTCACGTGGCTATCAGCACTGTACGTGGCTGATCATTGCAATGACACGTAGCAACCATGTACTGTCACGGTGGACTGATCATGGCACTGATCACGTAAATTAATCTGCACTGATCGACCTGACTCATATGCACTGATCACGTGGCTGATCACACACGTATCACGTGACTGATCATGCACTGATCACGTGGTATCATGCCACTAATCACGTGGATAATATACACTGATCATGTAGACAGATCATGCAGTGATCACGCGGATATCATGCACTGCTCACGTGGCTGACCATGCAATGATCACGTAGCTACCATGTACTGGTCCGTGAGTGATCATGCACTGAGCACGTAATTGATCATACACTGATCACGTTGCTTATCATGCACTGTTCACGTGACTGATCATGCACTGATCACGTGACTGATCATGCACTGATCTCGTTGCTATCATGCAAGGTTCACATGGCAGATCATGTAATGATCACGTAGCTACCATGTACTGGGTCACGTGACTATCATGCACTGATCACGTAATTGATCATGCACTGATCACGTGGCTGATCATACCACTGATCACGTGATGATCATGCACTGATCACGTTGGCTGATCATGCCAATGATCACGTAGCTACCATGTATGGCACGTACTGATCATGCACTAATCACGTAATTGATCATGCACTGATCGTGGCTGATCATCACTAATCACGTACGGTCATGCACTGTCACGTGGCTATCATGCACTGATCACGTGACTGATCATGCACAATTTCACGTGGCTATCATGCACTGTCACGTGGCTGGTCATGCAATGATCACGTAGCTAACCATATACTGGTCACGGACTGATCAGCAGTGACCTACATGATTCACGTGCACAATATCAGTGATGATCATGACTGATCAGTGACTTCATGCACTGATCACGGATCATGCATGACACGTATCATGCTCTCTCAAGTGGGTGATCATGCAATGATCACGTAGGCAACCATTTCTGGTCACCTGACTGATCATGCAGAACTGTCATGTAATTGGATCCAGCACTCGATCACGTGGCTCATCATGCACTGATCCCGTGACTGATCATGCACTGATCACGTGGCTATCATGCACTGATCACTTGGCTGGTCATACACTGGTCACGCAGCTACCATGTACTGGTACGTGACTGATCATGCACTGATGACGTAATTGATCATGCACTGATCATGTGGCTGATCATGCACTGATCACTTAACTGATCATGCACTGATCACGTGACTTATCATGCACTGATCACGTGGCTTTAATTCACTGATCACATGGCTGGTCATACACTGATCACGTGCCTGGTCATGCACAGATTACATGACTGATCAT
>NW_020191158.1:0-23622 GCF_002263795.3 Bos taurus
CATGCACTGATTTGACTGATCATGTGCTGGTCACGTGGCTATCATGCACTGATCACTTGGCTGATCATACATGATCACGTGGCTGACCATGCATAGATCAACGTGACTATCATGCACTGATCACTTGATTGTGCATGCAGTAATCACGTGGATGATCACGCATTTATCACGTGGCTGATCATGGCACTAATCACATGGCGGAACATGAAACTGATCACGTGACTTAGCATGCAGTGATCTCGTGTCTGAATGGTGCTGGATCTGTGACTAATCAAGAACTGATCACGTGGCTATAATGCACTGATCACGTGACTGCGCATGCACTGATCATGTGGATGATAATACACTGATGACGTTACTGATCAGGCACTGATCACGTGACTGATCATTCACTGATCAGGTGGCTATTATGCACTGATCACGGGACTGCACATGCAGTGTCACGTAATTGTAGACAATGATCACGTGGCTATCATGCACTGATCACGTGTCTATCATGCACTGAACACGTGGCTGATCAAACCACTGAACACGTGGCTGATCATGCACTGATCACGGGCTGATCCATGCACTAATCACTTTGTGAGCATGCACTGATACGTGGCGGATCATACACTGATCACATGACTGATCATGCACTGATTCACGTGCCTGATCATGCACTGATTCCCGTGGCTGATCATGCACTGATCACGTTGCAGAATCATGCTCTGATCAAGGTTGCTATCATGTACTGATCACGTGGCTGATCATACAGTGATCACGTGACTGACCATGCAGCTGATTACGTGCTATCATGCACTGATCACGTGGCTGATCATGCACTGTTAACCTGGCTATAATACACTGATCTCGTGACTGATCATTGCATCTTCACGTGCCTGATTCATGCACTGATCACGTGGCTGATCTTGCACTGATCACGTGGCTGATAATGCACTGATCACTTGACTGATCATGCACTACTCACGTGACTGATCATGGACTGATCACGTGACTGATCATGCACTGATCATGAGCCTGATCATGCACTGATCTGGTGGCTATCATGCATTGATCACGTGGGTTTGATCATACACTGATCACGTGACTGATCATGCACTGATCACCTGGCTATCATGCACTACTCACGTAGCTGATCTGGAACAGATCACGTGACTAATCATGCATTGAACACGTCGCTATCATGCACTGATCTCGAGATTGTGCATTCACAGATCATATGGATGATCACACACTGATCACGTGACAGATCATGCACTGAACACGTGACTTATCATGCACTGATCACGTGACTGCACATGCACTGATCATGTGACTGAGCATGCACTGATCACGTAGCTGATCATGGCACTGATCACGAAGTTGATCATACACTGATCATGTGACTGAGCATGCACTGATCACGTAGCTGATCATGCACTGATCACGAAGTTGATCATACACTGATCACGTGAGTGTGCATGCACTGATCACGTGGCTGATCATGCAATTATCACGTGGCTGATCATGCACTGATCACGTGGGGGATCATGAAGTGATCACGTGGCTGATCATACAACTGATCACATGAATGATCATGCACTAATCACGTTGTGGATCATGCACTGATCACGTGGCTGATCATACACTGATCACGTGGCTGATCTTGCACTTATCACGTGGCTGATCATACAGTGATTACATGAATGATCATGCACTAATCACATTGTATATTATGCACTGATCACATGACTGTGCATGTATTGATCACGTGGCTGATCATGCAATGAACACGTGGCTGATCATACACTGATCACATTACTGATCATGCACTGTTCACGTGCCTGATCATTCACTGATCACGTGGCTGATCATGCACTGATCATGAAGTTGATCATACCCTGATCACATAACTGTGCATGCACTGATCACGTGGCTGATCATGCACTGATCACGTGGCTGATCATACTCTGAACATGAAGCTGAAAATACACTGATCACGCGACTGCATGCACTGATCACATGGCTATCATGCACTGATCACGTGTTTATCATGCACTGATCACGTGACTGCGCATTAACTGAACACATACCTGTTCATGCACTGATCACGTGGCTCATCATGCATTAATCACGTGACTGAGCATGCACTGATCTCCTTGCGTATCATGCACTGATCACATGACGGTTCATGAACTGATCACGTGAATATTATACACTGATCAAGTGACAGATCATGTACTAATCACGTGACTGATCATGCACTGATCACGTGGCTATCATGCACTGATCACGTGGCTGATCATGCACTGTTAAGCTGGCTATAATACACTGATCTCGTGACTGATCAATCATTCTTCATGTGCCTGATCATGCACTGATCACGTGGCTGATAATGCACTGATCACTTGACTGATCATGGACTGATCACGTGACTGATCATGCACTGATCATGAGCCTGATCATGCACTGATCACTGGCCTGTTCATGCACTGATCACATGGCTGATCCTGCACTGATCACGAGGCTGAAAATACACTGATCACGTGACTGTGCATGCAATGATCACTTGGCTGATCATGTACTGATCACGTGGCTGATCATGCACTGATCACGTGACTGATTATGCACTGATCACATAGCTATCATGCACTGATCACATGACTTCGCATGCCATGATCACGTGACTGATCATGCACTGATCACGTGGCTATCATGCATTGATCACGTGGTTGATCATACACTGATCACGTGACTGATCATGCACTGATCACCTGGCTATCATGCACTAATCACGTAGCTGATCTGGAACAGATCACGTGACTAATCATGCAGTGATCACGTCGCTATCATGCACTGATCTCGAGACTGCGCATGCACTGATCATATGGATGATCACACACAGATCACGTGACAGATCATGCACTGAACACGTGACTTATCATGCACTGATCACGTGACTGTGCATGCAATGATCACTTGGCTGATCATGCACTGATCACGTGGGGGATCATGAAGTGATCATGTGGCTGCTCATACACTTATCACGTGGCTGATCATGCACTAATCACGTTCTGGATGATGCAGTGATCACGTGGCTGAGCATACACTGATCACGTGGCTGATCTTGCACTTATCACGGGGCTGATCATACAGAGATTACATGACTGATCATGCACTAATCACGTTGTGGATCATGCACTGATCACGTGACTGATCATGCACTAGTCACGTGGCTATCATGCACTGATCACATGGCTGAACATACACTGATCACGTGACTGATCATGCACTGATCACGTGCCTGATCATGCACTGATTGCGTAACTTAGCATGCAGTTATCTCGTGTCTGAATTGTGCTTATCATGTGACTAATCAAGAACTGATCACGTGGCTGTAATGCACTGATCACGTGACTGTGCACACACTGAAAATATGGATGATCATACACTGATCACTTCACTGATCTCGCACTGAGCACGTGACTGATCATGCACTGATCACGTGGCTCATCATACACTGATCACGTGGGTGATCATGAACTGATCACGTGGCTGATCATACACTGATCACGTGGCTGATCATGCACTAATCACATTGTGGATCATGCACTGATCACGTGGCTGATCATACACTGATCACGTGGCTGATCATGAACTGATCACGTGGCTGATCATACACTGATCACATGAATGATCATGCACTAATCACGTTGTAGATTATGCACTGATCACATGACTGTGCATGTATTGATCACGTGGCTGATCATACACTGATCACATTACTGATCATGCACTGTTCACGTGCCTGATCATTCACTGATCACGTGGCTGATCATGCACTGATCATGAAGTTGATCATACCCTGATCACATAACTGTGCATGCACTGATCACGTGGCTGATCATGCACTGATCACGTGGCTGATCATACCCTGAACATGAAGCTGAAAATACACTGATCACGTGACTGCATGCACTGATCACATGGCTATCATGAACTGATCACGTGTTTATCATGCACTGATCACGTGACTGCGCATTAACTGAACACATACCTGTTCATGCACTGTTTACGTGGCTATCATGCACTGATCACGTGGCTCATCATGCATTAATCACGTGACTGAGCATGCACTGATCTCCTTGCGTATCATGCACTGATCACATGACGGTGCATGAACTGATCACGTGAATATTATACACTGATCAAGTGACAGATCATGTACTAATCACGTGACTGATCATGCACTGATCACGTGGCTATCATGCACTGATCACGTGGCTGATCATGCACTGTTAAGCTGGCTATAAACACTGATCTCGTGACTGATCAATCATTCTTCATGTGCCTGATCATGCACTGATCACGTGGCTGATCTTGCACTGATCACGTGGCTGATAATGCACTGATCACTTGACTGATCATGGACTGATCACGTGACTGATCATGCACTGATCATGAGCCTGATCATGCACTGATCACTGGCCTGTTCATGCACTGATCACATGGCTGATCCTGCACTGATCACGAAGCTGAAAATACACTGATCACGTGACTGTGCATGCAATGATCACTTGGCTGATCATGTACTGATCACGTGGCTGATCATGCACTGATCACGTGACTGATTATGCACTGATCACATAGCTATCATGCACTGATCACATGACTTCGCATGCCATGATCACGTGACTGATCATGCACTGATCACGTGGCTATCATGCATTGATCACGTGGTTGATCATACACTGATCACGTGACTGATCATGCACTGATCACCTGGCTATCATGCACTAATCACGTAGCTGATCTGGAACAGATCACGTGACTAATCATGCAGTGATCACGTCGCTATCATGCACTGATCTCGAGACTGCGCATGCACTGATCATATGGATGATCACACACTGATCACGTGACAGATCATGCACTGAACACGTGACTTATCATGCACTGATCACGTGACTGCACATGCACTGATCATGTGACTGAGTATGCACTGATCACGTAGCTGATCATGCACTGATCACGAAGTTGATCATACACTGAACATGAAGCTGAAAATACACTGATCACGTGACTGCATGCACTGATCACATGGCTATCATGCACTGATCACGTGTTTATCATGCACTGATCACGTGACGGCGCATTAACTGAACACATACCTGTTCATGCACTGTTTACGTGGCTATCATGCACTGATCACGTGGCTCATCATGCATTAAACACGTGACTGAGCATGCACTGATCTCGTTGCGTATCATGCACTGATCACATGACGGTGCGTGAACTGATCACGTGAATATTATACACTGATCAAGTGACAGATCATGTACTTATCACGTGACTGATCATGCACTGATCCCGTGGCTGATCATGCATGATCACGTTGCAGATCATGCACTCATCACGTGGCTGATCATACAATGATCACGTGGCTGATCATGCACTGATCACATGTATGTTCGTACACTGATCACGTGGCTGATCATGCACAAATCCCATTGCATATCATGCTCTGATCAGGTTGCTATCATGTACTGATCACGTGGCTGATCATACAGTGATCACCTGACTGACCATGCACTGATTACGTGGCTATCATGCACTGATCACGTGGCTCATCATGCACTGTTAACCGGGCTATAATACACTGATCTGGTGACTGATCATGCATTCTTCCCGTGCCTGATCCTGCACTGATCACGTGGCTGATCTTGCACTGATCACGTGGCTGATAATGCACTGATCACTTGACTGATCATGCACTGATCACGTGTCTGATCATTCACTACTCACGTGACTGATCATGGACTGATCACGTGACTGATCATGCACTGATCATGAGCCTGATCATGCACTGATCACGGGCCTGTTCATGCACTGATCACGTGGCTGATCCTGCACTGATCACGAGGCTGATCATACACTGATCACGTGACTGTGCATGCAATGATCACTTGGCTGATCATGTACTGATCACGTGGCTGATCATGCACTGATCACGTGACTGATTATGCACTGATCACATAGCTATCATGCACTGATCACATGACTTCGCATGCCATGATCACGTGACTGATCATGCACTGATCACGTGGCTATCATGCACTGATAATGTGGCTTATCATACATTGATCACCTAAATAATCATGCACTGATCACGTGGCGATCTTGCTCTGATCACGTGGTTGATCAGGCACTGATCACTTAGCTATCATGCACTGATCACATGACTGCGCAAGAACTGATCACTTAGATATCATAGACAGGACACGTGACAGATCATGCACTGATCACGTGACTGATCATGCACTGATCTGGTGGCTATCATGCATTGATCACGTGGTTGATCATACACTGATCACGTGACTGATCATTCACTGATCACCTGGCTATCATGCACTAATCACGTAGCTGATCTGGAACAGATCACGTGACTAATCATGCAGTGATCACGTCGCTATCATGCACTGATCTCGAGATTGCGCAGGCACTGATCATTTGGATGATCACACACTGATCACGTGACAGATCATGCACTGAACACGTGACTTATCATGCACTGATCACGTGACTGCACATGCACTGATCATGTGACTGAGCATGCACTGATCACGTAGCTGATCATACACTGATCACGAAGTTGATCATACACTGATCATGTGACTGAGCATGCACTGATCACGTAGCTGATGATGCACTGATCAAGAAGTTGATCATACACTGATCACGTGAGTGTGCATGCACTGATGACGTGGCGGATCATGCAATGATCACGTGGCTGATCATGCACTGATCACGTAGCTCTCATGCACTGATCACATGTCAATCATGCCCGGATCCCGTGGCTGATCATGCACTGATCGCGTGACTGATCATGCACTAGTCACCTGGCTATCATGCCTAATCCCGTGGCTGATCATACACTGACCACGTGACTGATCATGCACTGATCACGTGGCTCAACATGCTCTGATCCCGTGGGTGATCATGCACTTATCACGTGGCTTATCATACACTGATCACGTGGCTGGTCATGCACTAATCACGTTGTGGATGATGCACTGGTCACGTGGCTGATCATACACTGATCACATGACTGCACATGCACTGATCATGTGACTGAGCATGCACTGATCACGTAGCTGATAATGCACTGATCACGAAGTTGATCATACACTGATCATGTGACTGAGCATGCACTGATCACGTAGCTGATAATGCACTGATCACGAAGTTGATCATACAATGATCACGTGAGTGTGCATGCACTGATCACGTGGCTGATCATGCAATGATCACATGGCTGATCATGCACTGATCACGTGGGTGATCATGAACTGATCACGTGGCTTATCATACACTGATCACCTAAATAATCATGCACTGATCACGTGGCAATCTTGCTCTGATCACGTGGTTGATCAGGCACTGATCACTTAGCTATCATGCACTGATCACATGACTGCGCAAGAACTGATCACTTAGATATCATACACAGGACACGTGACAGATCATGCACTGATCACATGACTGATCATGCACTGATCACCTGGCTATCATGCACCAATCACGTAGCTGATCTGGAACAGATCACGTGACTATTCATGCAGTGATCACGTCGCTATCATGCACTGATCTCGAGATTGCGCATGCACTGATCATATGGATGATCACACACTGATCACGTGGCTGATCATGCACTGATCACGAAGCTGATATTACACTGATCACAGGACTGTGCATGCACTGATCATGTGGCTGATCATGCACTGATCATGTGGCTGATGATACACTGATCACGTGGCTGATCAGTCACTGATCACGTGGCTGATCATACTCTGAACACGAAGCTGAAAATACACTGATCACGAGACTGCATGCACTGATCACTTGACTGCGCATGCACTGATCACGTGGATGATAATACGCTGATCACTTGACTGCTTATGCACTAAAAAAATGGCTGATCATGCACTGATCACATGACGGATCATGCACTGATCACTTGACTGATCATGCACTGATTAATCATGTGCTGGTCACGTGGCTATCATGCACTGATCACTTGGCTGATCATACACTGATCAGGTGACTGACCATGCATAGATCACGTGACTATCATGCACTGATCACTTGATTGTGCATGCAGTAATCACGTGGATGATCACGCATTTATCACGTGGCTGATCATGCACTAATCACGTGGCGGAACATGAACTGATCACGTGACTTAGCATGCAGTGATCTCGTGTCTGAATGGTGCTGATCATGTGACTAATCAAGAACTGATCACGTGGCTATAATGCACTGATCACGTGACTGCGCATGCACTGATCATGTGGATGATAATACACTGATGACGTTACTGATCAGGCACTGATCACGTGACTGATCATTCACTGATCATGTGGCTATTATGCACTGATCACGGGACTGCACATGCAGTGTTCACGTAATTGTAGACAATGATCACGTGGCTATCATGCACTGATCACGTTTCTATCATGCACTGAACACGTGGCTGATCAAACACTGAACACGTGGCTGATCATGCACTGATCACGTGGCTGATCATGCACTAATCACTTTGTGGAGCATGCACTGATACGTGGCGGATCATACACTGATCACATGACTGATCATGCACTGATCACGTGCCTGATCATGCACTGATCCCGTGGCTGATCATGCACTGATCACGTTGCAGATCATGCACTCATCACGTGGCTGATCATACAATGATCACGTGGCTGATCATGCACTGATCACATGTATGTTCGTACACTGATAACGTGGCTGATCATGCACAAATCCCATTGCATATCATGCTCTGATCAGGTTGCTATCATGTACTGATCACGTGGCTGATCATACAGTGATCACCTGACTGACCATGCACTGATTACGTGGCTATCATGCACTGATCACGTGGCTCATCATGCACTGTTAACCTGGCTATAATACACTGATCTGGTGACTGATCATGCATTCTTCACGTGCCTGATCATGCACTGATCACGTGGCTGATCTTGCACTTATCACGTGGCTGATAATGCACTGATCACTTGACTGATCATGCACTGATCACGTGTCTGATCATGCACTACTCACGTGACTGATCATGGACTGATCACGTGACTGATCATGCACTGATCATGAGCCTGATCATGCACTGATCACGGGCCTGTTCATGCACTGATCACGTGGCTGATCCTGCACTGATCACGAGGCTGATCATACACTGATCACGTGACTGTGCATGCAATGATCACTTGGCTGATCATGTACTGATCACGTGGCTGATCATGCACTGATCACGTGACTGATTATGCACTGATCACATAGCTATCATGCACTGGTCACATGACTTCGCATGCCATGATCACGTGACTGATCATGCACTGATCACGTGGCTATCATGCACTGATAATGTGGCTTATCATACATTGATCACCTAAATAATCATGCACTGAACACGTGGCGATCTTGCTCTGATCACGTGGTTGATCAGGCACTGATCACTTAGCTATCATGCACTGATCACATGACTGCGCAAGAACTGATCACTTAGATATCATAGACAGGACACGTGACAGATCATGCACTGATCACGTGACTGATCATGCACTGATCTGGTGGCTATCATGCATTGATCACGTGGTTGATCATACACTGATCACGTGACTGATCATTCACTGATCACCTGGCTATCATGCACTAATCACGTAGCTGATCTGGAACAGATCACGTGACTAATCATGCAGTGATCACGTCGCTATCATGCACTGATCTCGAGATTGCGCAGGCACTGATCATATGGATGATCACACACTGATCACGTGACAGATCATGCACTGAACACGTGACTTATCATGCACTGATCACGTGACTGCACATGCACTCATCATGTGACTGAGCATGCAATGATCACGTAGCTGATCATGCACTGATCACGAAGTTGATCATACACTGATCACATTACTGATCATGCACTGTTCACGTGCCTGATCATTCACTGATCACGTGGCTGATCATGCACTGATCACGAAGCTGATCCTACCCTGATCACATAACTGTACATTCACTGATCACGTGGCTGAACATGCACTGATCATGTGGCTGATCATACACTGATCACGTGGCTGAACATACTCTGATCACATGGCTGATCAGGCACTGATCACGTGGCTGATCATACTCTGAACATGAAGCTGAAAATTCACTGATCACGTGACTGCATGCACTGATCACATGGCTATCATGCACTGATCACGTGTTTATCATGCACTGATCACGTGACTGCGCATTAACTGAACACATACCTGTTCATGCACTGTTTACGTGGCTATCATGCACTGATCACGTGGCTCATCATGCATTAATCACGTGACTGAGCATGCACTGATCTTGTTGCATATCATGCACTGATCACATGACGGTGCATGAACTGATCACGTGAATATTATACACTGATCAAGTGACAGATCATGTACTAATCACGTGACTGATCATGCACTGATCAGTGGCTATCATGCACTGATCACGTGGCTGATAATGCACTGATCACTTGACTGATCATGCACTGATCACGTGTCTGATCATGCACTACTCACGTGACTGATCATGGACTGATCACGTGCCTGATCATGCACTGATCACGGGCCCTATCATGCACTGATCACGGGCCTGTTCATGCACTGATCACGAGGCTGATCATACACTGATCACATGACTATGCATGCAATGATCACTTGGCTGATCATGTACTGATCACGTGGCTGATCATGCACTGACAACCTGGCTATCATCCACTGATCACGTGAGTGATCATGCACTCTTCACGTGCATGATCATGCACTGATCACGTGTCTTAGCATGCACTAACCATGTTGCTGATCATGCAATGATCAAGTGGCTATCATGCACTGTTTACCTGGCTGATCATGCACTGATCACATGGCTGTAATACACTGACCACTTGACTGTGCATGCACTGATCATGTGGATGATTATACACTGATCACGTGACTGATCATGCACTGATAACGTGGTTGATCATGCACTGATCACGTGGCTGAGCATACAGTGATTACATGACTGATCATGCACTAATCACGTTGTGGATCATACACTGATCACGTGCCTGATCATGCACTGATCCCGTGCCTGATCATGCACTGATTGCGTAACTTAGCATGCAGTGATCTCGTGTCTGAATTGTGCTGATCATGTGACTAATCAAGAACTGATCACGTGGCTATAATGCACTGATCACGTGACTTGGCACGCACTGAAAATATGGATGACAATACACTGATTACATCACTGATCACGCACTGATCACGTGACTGATCATGCACTGATCACGTGGCTGATCCTGCACTGATCACGAAGCTGATCATAGTCTGATCACGTGAGTGTGCATGCACTGATCACGTGGCTGATCATGCACTGATCACGTGGATGATCATGAACTGATCACGTGGCTTATCATACACTGCTCACGTGGCTGATCATGCACTAATCACGTTGTGGATGATGCACTGATCACGTGGCTGATCATACACTGATCACGTGGGTGATCATGAACTGATCACGTGGCTGATCATACACTGATCACCTGAATGATCATGCACTAATCACGTTGTGGATCATGCACTGATCACGTGGCTGATCAGGCACTGATCACGTGGCTCATCATACTCCAATTACGTGAGTGTGCATGCACTGATCACGTGGCTGATCATGCACTAATCACATTGTGGATGATGCACTGATCACGTGGCTGTTCATACACTGATCACATGACTAATCATGAACTAATCACGTTGTGGATCATGCACTGATCACGTGGCTGTTCTTGCACTTATCACGTGGCTGATCATACAGTGATTACATGACTGATCATGCACTAATCACGTTGTGGATCATGCACTGATCACATGAATGTGCATGCATTGATCATGTGGCTGATGATGCACTCGTCACGTGGCTGATCATGCACTGATCACATGTATGTTCGTACACTGATCACGTGGCTGATCATGCAAAAATCCCATTGCATATCATGCTCTGATCAGGTTGCTATCATGCACTGATCACGTGGCTGATCATACAGTGATCACGTGACTGACCATGCACTGATCATGTGGCTGATCATGCACTGATCATGTGGCTGATGATACACTGATCACGTGGCTGATCAGGCACTGATCACGTGGCTGATCGTACTCTGAACACGAAGCTGAAAATACACTGATCACGAGACTGCATGCACTGATCACTTGACTGCGCATGCACTGATCACGTGGATGATAATACGCTGATCACTTGACTGCTTATGCACTAAAAAAATGGCTGATCATGCACTGATCACATGACTGATCATGCACTGATCACTTGACTGATCATGCACTGATTAATCATGTGCTGGTCACGTGGCTATCATGCACTGATCACTTGGCTGATCATACACTGATCACGTGACTGACCATGCATAGATCACGTGACTATCATGCACTGATCACTTGATTGTGCATGCAGTAATCACGTGGATGATCACGCATTTATCACGTGGCTGATCATGCACTAATCACATGGCGGAACATGAACTGATCACGTGACTTAGCATGCAGTGATCTCGTGTCTGAATGGTGCTGATCATGTGACTAATCAAGAACTGATCACGTGGCTATAATGCACTGATCACGTGACTGCGCATGCACTGATCATGTGGATGATAATACACTGATGACGTTACTGATCAGGCACTGATCACGTGACTGATCATTCACTGATCATGTGGCTATTATGCACTGATCACGGGACTGCACATGCAGTGTTCACGTAATTGTAGACAATGATCACGTGGCTATCATGCACTGATCACGTGTCTATCATGCACTGAACACGTGGCTGATCAAACACTGAACACGTGGCTGATCATGCACTGATCACGTGGCTGATCATGCACTAATCACTTTGTGGAGCATGCACTGATACGTGGCGGATCATACACTGATCTCATGACTGATCATGCACTGATCACGTGCCTGATCATGCACTGATCCCGTGGCTGATCATGCACTGATCACGTTGCAGATCATGCACTCATCACGTGACTGATCATACAATGATCACGTGGCTGATCATGCACTGATCACATGTATGTTCGTACACTGATCACGTGGCTGATCATGCACAAATCCCATTGCATATCATGCTCTGATCAGGTTGCTATCATGTACTGATCACGTGGCTGATCATACAGTGATCACCTGACTGACCATGCACTGATTACGTGGCTATCATGCACTGATCACGTGGCTCATCATGCACTGTTAACCTGGCTATAATACACTGATCTGGTGACTGATCATGCATTCTTCACGTGCCTGATCATGCACTGATCACGTGGCTGATCTTGCACTGATCACGTGGCTGATAATGCACTGATCACTTGACTGATCATGCACTGATCACGTGTCTGATCATGCACTACTCACGTGACTGATCATGGACTGATCACGTGACTGATCATGCACTGATCATGAGCCTGATCATGCACTGATCACGGGCCTGTTCATGCACTGATCACGTGGCTGATCCTGCACTGATCACGAGGCTGATCATACACTGATCACGTGACTGTGCATGCAATGATCACTTGGCTGATCATGTACTGATCACGTGGCTGATCATGCACTGATCACGTGACTGATTATGCACTGATCACATAGCTATCATGCAGTGATCACATGACTTCGCATGCCATGATCACGTGACTGATCATGCACTGATCACGTGGCTATCATGCACTGATAATGTGGCTTATCATACATTGATCAATTAAATAATCATGCACTGAACACGTGGCGATCTTGCTCTGATCACGTGGTTGATCAGGCACTGATCACTTAGCTATCATGCACTGATCACATGACTGCGCAAGAACTGATCACTTAGATATCATAGACAGGACACGTGACAGATCATGCACTGATCACGTGACTGATCATGCACTGATCTGGTGGCTATCATGCATTGATCACGTGGTTGATCATACACTGATCACGTGACTGATCATTCACTGATCACCTGGCTATCATGCACTAATCACGTAGCTGATCTGGAACAGATCACGTGACTAATCATGCAGTGATCACGTCGCTATCATGCACTGATCTCGAGATTGCGCAGGCACTGATCATATGGATGATCACACACTGATCACGTGACAGATCATGCACTGAACACGTGACTTATCATGCACTGATCACGTGACTGCACATGCACTGATCATGTGACTGAGCATGCACTGATCACGTAGCTGATCATACACTGATCACGAAGTTGATCATACACTGATCATGTGACTGAGCATGCACTGATCACGTAGCTGATGATGCACTGATCACGAAGTTGATCATACACTGATCACGTGAGTGTGCATGCACTGATGACGTGGCGGATCATGCAATGATCACGTGGCTGATCATGCACTGATCACGTAGCTCTCATGCACTGATCACATGTCAATCATGCCCGGATCCCGTGGCTGATCATGCACTGATCGCGTGACTGATCATGCACTAGTCACCTGGCTATCATGCCTAATCCCGTGGCTGATCATACACTGACCACGTGACTGATCATGCACTGATCACGTGGCTCAACATGCTCTGATCCCGTGGGTGATCATGCACTTATCACGTGGCTTATCATACACTGATCACGTGGCTGGTCATGCACTAATCACGTTGTGGATGATGCACTGGTCACGTGGCTGATCATACACTGATCACATGACTGCACATGCACTGATCATGTGACTGAGCATGCACTGATCACGTAGCTGATCATGCACTGATCACGAAGTTGATCATACACTGATCATGTGACTGAGCATGCACTGATCACGTAGCTGATAATGCACTGATCACGAAGTTGATCATACAATGATCACGTGAGTGTGCATGCACTGATCACGTGGCGGATCATGCAATGATCACATGGCTGATCATGCACTGATCACGTGGGTGATCATGAACTGATCACGTGGCTTATCATACACTGATCACCTAAATAATCATGCACTGATCACGTGGCAATCTTGCTCTGATCACGTGGTTGATCAGGCACTGATCACTTAGCTATCATGCACTGATCACATGACTGCGCAAGAACTGATCACTTAGATATCATACACAGGACACGTGACAGATCATGCACTGATCACGTGACTGATCATGCACTGATCACCTGGCTATCATGCACCAATCACGTAGCTGATCTGGAACAGATCACGTGACTATTCATGCAGTGATCACGTCGCTATCATGCACTGATCTCGAGATTGCGCATGCACTGATCATATGGATGATCACACACTGATCACGTGGCTGATCATGCACTGATCACGAAGCTGATATTACCCTGATCACAGGACTGTGCATGCACTGATCATGTGGCTGATCATGCACTGATCATGTGGCTGATGATACACTGATCACGTGGCTGATCAGTCACTGATCACGTGGCTGATCATACTCTGAACACGAAGCTGAAAATACACTGATCACGAGACTGCATGCACTGATCACTTGACTGCGCATGCACTGATCACGTGGATGATAATACGCTGATCACTTGACTGCTTATGCACTAAAAAAATGGCTGATCATGCACTGATCACATGACTGATCATGCACTGATCACTTGACTGATCATGCACTGATTAATCATGTGCTGGTCACGTGGCTATCATGCACTGATCACTTGGCTGATCATACACTGATCACGTGGCTGACCATGCATAGATCACGTGACTATCATGCACTGATCACTTGATTGTGCATGCAGTAATCACGTGGATGATCACGCATTTATCACGTGGCTGATCATGCACTAATCACATGGCGGAACATGAACTGATCACGTGACTTAGCATGCAGTGATCTCGTGTCTGAATGGTGCTGATCATGTGACTAATCAAGAACTGATCACGTGGCTATAATGCACTGATCACGTGACTGCGCATGCACTGATCATGTGGATGATAATACACTGATGACGTTACTGATCAGGCACTGATCACGTGACTGATCATTCACTGATCATGTGGCTATTATGCACTGATCACGGGACTGCACATGCAGTGTTCACGTAATTGTAGACAATGATCACGTGGCTATCATGCACTGATCACGTGTCTATCATGCACTGAACACGTGGCTGATCAAACACTGAACACGTGGCTGATCATGCACTGATCACGTGGCTGATCATGCACTAATCACTTTGTGGAGCATGCACTGATACGTGGCGGATCATACACTGATCACATGACTGATCATGCACTGATCACGTGCCTGATCATGCACTGATCCCGTGGCTGATCATGCACTGATCACGTGCAGATCATGCTCTGATCAGGTTGCTATCATGTACTGATCACGTGGCTGATCATACAGTGATCACGTGACTGACCATGCACTGATTACGTGGCTATCATGCACTGATCACGTGGCTGATCATGCACTGTTAACCTGGCTATAATACACTGATCTCGTGACTGATCATGCATTCTTCACGCTGCCTGATCATCACTGATCACGCGGCTGATGCTTGCCAGCTGATCACGTGGCTGATAATGCACCTGATCACTTGAACTGATCATGCACATACTCACGTGACTGATTCATGGACTGATCACGTGACTGATCATGCACTGATCATGAGCCTGATCAATGCCACTGATCTGTACTGATCACGTGGCTGATCATGCACTGATCACGTGACTGATTATGCACTGATCACATAGCTATCATGCACTGGTCACATGACTTCGCATGCCATGATCACGTTGACTGATCATGCACTGATCACGTGGCTATCATGCACTGATAATGTGGCTTATCATACATTGATCACCTAAATAATCATGCACTGAACACGTGGCGATCTTGCTCTGATCACGTGTTGATCAGGCACTGATCACTTAGCTATCATGCACTGATCACATGACTGCGCAAGAACTGATCACTTAGAATTCATAGACAGGACACGTGACAGATCATGCACTGATCACGTGACTGATCATGCACTGCTGGTGGCTATCATGCATTGATCACGTGGTTGATCATACACTGATCACGTGACTGATCATGCACTGATCACCTGGCTATCATGCACTAATCACGTAGCTGATCTGGAACAGATCACGTGACTAATCATGCAGTGATCACGTCGCTATCATGCACTGATCTCGAGATTGCGCAGGCACTGATCATATGGATGATCACACACTGATCACGTGACAGATCATGCACTGAACACGTGACTTATCATGCACTGATCACGTGATCTGCACATGCACTCATCATGTGACTGAGCATGCAATGATCACGTAGCTGATCATGCACTGATCACGAAGTTGATCATACACTGATCACATTACTTGATCATGCACTGTTCACGTGCCTGATCATTCACTGATCACGTGGCTGATCATGCACTGATCACGAAGCTGATCCTACCTGATCACATAACTGTACATTCACTGATCACGTGGCTGAACATGCACTGATCAAGTGGCTGATCATACACTGATCACGTGCTGAACATACTCTGATCACGTGGCTGATCAGGCACTGATCACGTGGCTGATCATACTCTGAACATGAAGCTGAAAATTCACTGATCACGTGACTGCATGCACTGATCACATGGCTATCATGCACTGATCACGTGTTTATCATGCACTGATCACGTGACTGCGCATTAACTGAACACATACTGTTCATGCACTGTTTACGTGGCTATCATGCACTGATCACGTGGCTCTCATGCATTAATCACGTGACTGAGCATGCACTGATCTTGTTGCATATCATGCACTGATCACATGACGGTGCATGAACTGATCACGTGATATTATACACTGATCAAGTGACAGATCATGTTACTAATCACGTGACTGATCATGCACTGATCAGTGCTATCTGCACTGACACTGGCTGATAATGCACTGATCACTTGACTGATCATGCACTGATCACGTGTCTGATCATGCACTACTCACGTGACTGATCATGGACTGATCACGTGCCTGATCATGCACTGATCACGGGCCCTATCATGCACTGATCACGGGCCTGTTCATGCACTGATCACGAGGCTGATCATACACTGATCACATGACTATGCATGCAATGATCACTTGGCTGATCATGTACTGATCACGTGGCTGATCATGCACTGACAACCTGGCTATCATCCACTGATCACGTGAGTGATCATGCACTCTTCACGTGCATGATCATGCACTGATCACGTGTCTTAGCATGCACTAACATGTTGCTGATCATGCAATGATCAAGTGGCTAGTCATGCACTGTTTACCTGGCTGATCATGCACTGATCACATGGCTGTAATACACTGACCACTTGACTGTGCATGCACTGATCATGTGGATGATTATACACTGATCACGTGACTGATCATGCACTGATAACGTGGTTGATCATGCACTGATCACGTGGCTGAGCATACAGTGATTACATGACTGATCATGCACTAATCACGTTGTGGATCATACACTGATCACGTGCCTGATCATGCACTGATTCCCGTGCCTGATCATGCACTGATGCGTAACTTAGCATTGCAGTGATCTCGTGTCTGAATTGTGCTGATCATGTGACAATCAAGAACTGATCACGTGGCTATATGCACTGATCACGTGACTTGGCACGCACTGAAAATATGGATGACAATACACTGATTACATCACTGATCACGCACTGATCACGTGACTGACATGCACTGATCACGTGGCTGATCCTGCACTGATCACGAAGCTGATCATAGTCTGATCACGTGAGTGTGCATGCACTGATCACGTGGCTGATCATGCACTGATCACGTGGATGATCATGAACTGATCACGTGGCTTATCATACACTGCTCACGTGGCTGATCATGCACTAATCACGTTGTGGATGATGCACTGATCACGTGGCTGATCATACACTGATCACGTGGGTGATCATGAACTGATCACGTGGCTGATCATACACTGATCACCTGAATGATCATGCACTAATCACGTTGTGGATCATGCACTGATCACGTGGCTGATCAGGCACTGATCACGTGGCTCATCATACTCCAATTACGTGAGTGTGCATGCACTGATCACGTGGCTGATCATGCACTAATCACATTGTGGATGATGCACTGATCACGTGGCTGTTCATACACTGATCACATGACTAATCATGAACTAATCACGTTGTGGATCATGCACTGATCACGTGGCTGTTCTTGCACTTATACGTGGCTGATCATACAGTGATTACATGATGATCATGACTAATCACGTTGTGGATCATGCACTGATCACATGAATGTGCATGCATTTGATCATGTGGCTGATGATGCACTCGTCTCGTGGCTTGATCATGCACTGATCACATGTATGTTCGTACACTGATCACGTGGCTGATCATGCAAAAATCCCATTGCATCCATGCTCTGATCAGGTTGCTATCATGCACATGATCACGTGGCTGATCATACAGTGATCACGTGACTGACCATGCACTGATCATTGGCTGATCATGCACTGACATGTGGCTGATGATACACTGATCACGTGGCTGATCAGGCACTGATCACGTGGCTGATCGTACTCTGAACACGAAGCTGAAAATACACTGATCACGAGACTGCATGCACTGATCACTTGACTGCGCATGCACTGATCACGTGGATGATAATACACTGATCACTTGACTGCTTATGCACTAAAAAAAATGGCTATCATGCACTGATCACATGACTGATCATGCACTGATCACTTGACTGATCATGCACTGATTAATCATGTGCTGGTCACGTGGCTATCATGCACTGAGCACTTGGCTGATCATACACTGATCATGTGACTGACATGCATAGTCACGTGACTATCATGCACTGATCACTTGATTGTGCATGCAGTAATCACGTGGATGATCACGCATTTATCACGTGGCTGATCATGCACTAATCACATGGCGGAACATGAACTGATCACGTGACTTAGCATGCAGTGATCTCGTGTCTGAATGGTGCTGACATGTGACTAATCAAGAACTGATCACGTGGCTATAATGCACTGGATCACGTGACTGCGCATGCACTGATCATGTGGATGATAATACACTGATGACGTTACTGATCAGGCACTGATCACGTGACTGATCATTCACTGATCATGTGGCTATTATGCACTGATCACGGGACTGCACATGCAGTGTTCACGTAATTGTAGACAATGATCACGTGGCTATCATGCACTGATAACGTGTCTATCATGCACTGAACACGGGGCTGATCAAACACTGAACACGTGGCTGATCATGCACTGATCACGTGGCTGATCATGCACTAATCACTTTGTGGAGCATGCACTGATACGTGGCGGATCATACACTTGATCACATGACTGATCATGCACTGATCACGTGCCTGATCATGCACTGATCCCGTGGCTGATCATGCACTGACACGTTGCAGATCATGCACTCATCACGTGGCTGATCATTCAATGATCACGTGGCTGATCATGCACTGATCACATGTATGTTCGTACACTGATCACGTGGCTGATCATGCACAAATCCCATTGCATATCATGCTCTGATCAGGTTGCTATCATGTACTGATCACGTGGCTGACATACAGTGATCACCTGACAGACCATGCACTGATTACGTGGCTATCATGCACTGATCACGTGGCTCATCATGCACTGTTAACCTGGCTATAATACACTGATCTGGTGACTGATCATGCATTCTTCACGTGCCTGATCATGCACTGACACGTGGCTGATCTTGCACTGATCACGTGGCTGATAATGCACTGATCACTTGACTGATCATGCACTGATCACGTGTCTTGATCATGCATACTCACGTGACTGATCATGGACTGATCACGTGACTGATCATGCACTGATCATGAGCCTGATCATGCACTGATCACGGGCCTGTTCATGCACTGATCACGTGGCTGATCCTGCACTGATCACGAGGCTGATCATTACACTGATCAGTGACTGTGCATGCAATGATCACTTGGCTGATCATGTACTGATCACGTGCTGATCATGCACTGACACGTGACTGATTATGCACTGATCACATAGCTATCATGCAGTGATCACATGACTTCGCATGCCATGATCACGTGACTGATCATGCACTGATCACGTGGCTATATGCACTGATAATGTGGCTTATCATACATTGATCAATTAAATAATCATGCACTGAACAGTGGCGATCTTGCTCTGATCACGTGGTTGATCAGGCACTGATCACTTAGCTATCATGCACTGATCACATGACTGCGCAAGAACTGATCACTTAGATATCATAGACAGGACACATGACAGATCATGCACTTGATCACGTGACTGATCATGCACTGATCTGGGGGCTATCATGCATTGATCACGTGGTTGATCATACACTGATCACGTGACTGATCATTCACTGATCACCTGGCTATCATGCACTAATCACGTAGCTGACTGAACAGATCACGTGACTAATCATGCAGTGATCACGTCGCTATCATGCACTGATCTCGAGATTGTGCAGGCACTGATCATATGGATGATCACACACTGATCACGTGACAGATCATGCACTGAACACGTGACTTATCATGCACTGATCACGTGACTGAACATGCACTGATCATGTGACTGAGCATCGCACTGATCAGTAGCTGATCATACACTGATCACGAAGTTGATCATACACTGATCATGTGACTGAGCATGCACTGATCACGTAGCTGATGATGCACTGATCACGAAGTTGATCATACACTGATCACGTGAGTGTGCATGCACTGATGACGTGGCGGATCATGCAATGATCACGTGGCTGATCATGCACTGATCACGTAGCTCTCATGCACTGACACATGTCAATCATGCCCGGATCCCGTGGCTGATCATGCACTGATCGCGTGACTGATCATGCACTAGTCACCTGGCTATCATGCCTATCCCGTGGCTGATCATTCACTGACCACGTGACTGATCATGCACTGATCACGTGGCTCAACATGCTCTGATCCGTGGGTGATCATGCACTATCACGTGGCTTATCATACACTGATCACGTGGCTGGTCATGCACTTATCACGTTGTGGATGATGCAATGGTCACGTGGCTGATCATACACTGATCACATGACTGCACATGCACTGATCATGTGACTGAGCATGCACTGATCACGTAGCTGATCATGCACTGATCACGAAGTTGATCATACACTGATCATGTGACTGAGCATGCACTGATCACGTAGCTGATAATGCACTGATCACGAAGTTGATCATACAATGATCACGTGAGTGAGCATGCACTGATCACGTGGCGGATCATGCAAGATCACATGGCTGATCATGCACTGATCACGTGGGTGATCATGAACTGATCACGTGGCTTATCATACACTGATCACCTAAATAATCATGCACTGATCACGTGGCAATCTTGCTCTGATCACGTGGTTGATCAGGCACTGATCACTTAGCTATCATGCACTGATCACATGACTGCGCAAGAACTGATCACTTAGATATCATACACAGGACACGTGACAGATCATGCACTGATCACGTGACTGATCATGCACTGATCACCTGGCTATCATGCACCAATCACGTAGCTGATCTGGAACAGATCACGTGACTATTCATGCAGTGATCACGTCGCTATCATGCACTGATCTCGAGATTGCGCATGCACTGATCATATGGATGATCACACACTGATCACGTGGCTGATCATGCACTGATCATGTGGCTGATGATACACTGATCACGTGGCTGATCAGTCACTGATCACGTGGCTGATCATACTCTGAACACGAAGCTGAAAATACACTGATCACGAGACTGCATGCACTGATCACTTGACTGCGCATGCACTGATCACGTGGATGATAATACGCTGATCACTTGACTGCTTATGCACTAAAAAAATGGCTGATCATGCACTGATCACATGACTGATCATGCACTGATCACTTGACTGATCATGCACTGATTAATCATGTGCTGGTCACGTGGCTATCATGCAACTGATCACTTGGACTGATCATACACTTAATCACAGCTGGGTGACCATGCGCATATATCCATGACTTGATCAGTGCAGTCGAAAAGCTGAGAATCACTGCACTTTGTGCCATGCCAACGTTGAGCAAACATAACCTTACCATTCAGCAGTCTTGTGTTGTCCTTCTAGTAGACGAACTGGGTGTGCATGATCACGCATGTGTCTCTATTTCACTTGGTGGGCTGCAAAAAGTGAAAATCCTTCCGACGTCCGCAACTTGTGTGGTTGTCATGTCAATCATCCAGAAAGCTTCCGAGCGTTAGGTGCCAGACGCACCAGCCACCACACACAGTCAGAGCCAACGATTGCAGCAGAATACGTGAACCCGCGAGGACCAGAGGTTGCCACATCAAGGCAGGCAGCCGGGAGGTCCACGGGTCGCGAGTGAAGGAAAGAAGCCCCCCCCACACACACACACCACACCCACCCCCACGGACAC
>NW_020191159.1:0-20575 GCF_002263795.3 Bos taurus
TGATCAGGCACGTGTTCAGTGCATTATCAGTAATGTGATCAGTGTATAATCAGACACATGATGAGTGCATGAACAGCCTCATGATCAGTGTATGATCAGCCACGTGATCAGTGCTTGATAGCCATGTTATCAGTGCATGATAGCTACGTGATCAGTGCATGATCAGCCATGTAATCAGTGCATGATCAGCCACGTGATCACTGTATGATCAGCCACGTGATCAGTGCATGCACAGTCACGTGTCCATTGTATGATCAGCTTCGAGATCAGTGCATGATCAGCCACGTAATCATTGCATGTTCAGCCACGGGTTCAGTGCATGCACAGACACGTGATCAGTGTATGATTAGCTTCGTGATCAGTGCATGATCAGCTACGTGATCAGTGCATGATCAGGTACGTGAAGAGTGCATGATCAGTACGTGATCAGTGCATGATCTCCCACGTGATCTGTGCACGATCAGCCACGTGATCAGTGCATGCACAGTCACAGGATTAGTGTATGACCAACTTCGTGATCAGTGCATGGTCAGCCACGTGATTATTCCATGTTCAGCCACGTGATCAGTGCATGCACAGTCACAGGATTAGTGTATGACCAACTTCGTGATCAGTGCATGGTCAGCCACGTGATTATTGCATGTTCAGCCACGTGATCAGTGCATGCACAGTCAGGTGATCAGTGTATGATCAGCTTCGTGATCAGTGCATGGTCAGCCACGATGATCAGTGCATGATCAGGCAAAGTGAAGTGTTGGATGATCAGCCACGTGATCAGTGCATGATCTCCCACGTGATCATTGCATGTTTCAGCCACGTGATCAGTGCATGCACAGTCAGGTGATCAGTGTATGATCAGCTTCCGTGATCAGTGCATGGTCAGCCACGTGATCAGTTCATCATCAGGCACGTGAAGAGGGCATGATCAGTCACGTGATCAGTGTATGATAGCATGGTTATCAGTGGTATGATCAGCCAGGTGCTCAGTGCAGGATCAACCACATGATCAGTGCATCGCACAGTCCCGTGATCAGTGTATGATCAGCTTTCATGATCAGTGCATGATCAGCCACGTGATCAGTGCATGTGCAGTCTCGTGATCAGTGTATGATCTGGCACGTGATCAGTGTATGATCAGCCACGTTATCAGTGCATGCACAGTCACGTGATCAGTGCATGATCAGCTTCGTGATTAGTTCATGATCAGCCACGTGATCAGTGTATGATCAACCACGTGATCAGTGCATGATCAGCCACATGAACAGTGCAAGATCAGGCAAGTGATCAGTGCATGCACAGTAACGTAATCAGTGTATGATCAGCTTCGTGATCAGTGCATGATGAGCCACGTGATCACTGCATTATCAGGCACGTGTTCAGTGCATTATCAGTAATGTGATCAGTGTATGATCAGACACGTGAGGAGTGCATGAAAAGCCTAATGATCAGTGTATGATCAGCCACGTGATCAGTGCATGATCAGGCACGTGAAGAGTGCATGATCAGCCACGTGATCAGTGCATGCATGGTCCCATGATCCGTGTATGATCAGCTTCGTTTTCAGTGCATGATCAACCACATGATCAGTGCATGATAGCCACGTGATCAGTGTATGATCAGCTTCATGATCAGTGCATGATCAGCCACGTGATCAGTGCATCCACAGTCACGTGATCAGTGCATGATCAGCCACGTGATCAGTGCATGCATGGTCCCATGATCCGTGTATGATCAGCTTCGTTTTCAGTGCATGATCAACCCACATGATCAGTGCATGATAGCCACGTGATCAGTGTATGATCAGCTTTCATGATCAGTGCATGATCAGCCACGTGATCAGTGCATGATCTGGCACGTGATCAGTGCATGACAGCCACGTGACCCCTGCATGATCCGTCACGTGATCAGTGAATGATGAGCCATGGGATCAGTGCATGATAGCCATGTGATCAGTGCATGATAGCTACGTGATCAGTGCATGATCAGCCATGTAATCAGTGCATGATCAGCCCCGTAATCACTGTATGATCAGCCACGTGATCAGTGCATGCACAGTCACGTGATCAGTGTATGATCAGCTTCGTGATCAGTGCATGATCAGCCACGTGATCAGTGCATGATCAGGCATGTGATGAGTGCATGATCAGTCACATGATCAGGGTATGATCAGCCACGTGAACAGTGCATGATAGCCACGTGACTCCTGCATGTTCAATCACGTATCAGTGCATGATGAGCCATGGGATCAGTGCATGATAGCCTTGTGATCAGTGCATGATAGCTACCTGATCAGCGCATGATCAGCCACGTAATCAGTGCATGAATCAGCCCACGTGATCATTGCATGTTCAGTCACAGTGATCAGTGCATGCAGAGTCACGTGATCAGTGTATGATCCAACTTCGTGATGAGTGCATGTTCTCCCACGTGATCATTGCATGTTCAGCCACGTGATCAGTGCATGCAACAGTCAGGTGATCAGTGGTATGAATCAGCTTCGTGATCAGTGCATGGTCAGCCACGTGATCAGTTCATTATCAGGCACGTGAAGAGGGCATGAATCAGCCACGTGATCAGTGCATGATCAGCCTTGTGATCAGTGCATGCACAGTCACGTGATCAGTGTATGACCACCTTAGTGAGTAGTTCATGATCAGCCACGTGATCAGTGTATGTTCAACCACGTGATCAGTGCATGGTCAAGCCACATGAACAGTGCAAGATCAGCCAAGTGATCAGTGCATGCAGAGTCACGTAATCAGTGTATGATCAGCTTCGTGATCTGTGCATTATGAGCCACGTAATCAGTGCATGATCAGTCACGTGTTCAGTGCATAATCCGTAACGTGATCAGTGTATGATCAGACACGTGATGAGTGCATGACAGCCCTCATGATCAGTCTATGATCAGCCGCGTGATCAGTGCATGAATCCGCAACGTGATTAGTGCATGATCAGTCACGAGATAAGTGTATTGATCAGCCATGTCATCAGTGAATTATCACCCACGTGATCAGTGCATGTTCAGCCACGTGACCATTGCATGCACAGTCACGTGATCAGTGTATGATCAGCTTCGTGATCAGTGCATGATCTCCAAACTGAACAGTGCATGATCAGGCACTCAAGTGTGCATGATCAGTCACGTGATAAGTGTATGATAGCAAAGTTATCAGTGCATGATCAGCCACGTAATCAGTGCATGATCAGGCACGTGTTCAGTGCATTATCAGTAATGTGATCAGTGTATAATCAGACACATGATGAGTGCATGAACAGCCTCATGATCAGTGTATGATCAGCCACGTGATCAGTGCTTGATAGCCATGTTATCAGTGCATGATAGGTACGTGATCAGTGCATGATCAGCCATGTAATCAGTGCATGATCAGCCACGTGATCACTGTATGATCAGCCACGTGATCAGTGCATGCACAGTCACGTGTCCATTGTATGATCAGCTTCGAGATCAGTGCATGATCAAGCCACGTAATCAATGAATGTTCAGCCACGGGTTCAGTGCATTGCACAGACACGTGATACAGTGTATGATTAGCTTCGTGATTCAGGCATGGTACAGCTACGTGATCAGTGCATGATCCAGGACCGTGAAGAGTGCATGATCAGGCCCGTGATCAGTGCATGATCTCCCACGTGATCTGTGCACGATCAGCCACGTGATCAGTGCCCATGCAACAGTCACAGGATTAGTGTATGAACCAACTCGTGATCAGTGCATGGTCCAGCCCACGTGATTTCCATGTTCAGCCACGTGAATCAGATGCATGCCACAGTCACGGTGATCAGTCGTATTGATCAGCTTCGTGATCAGTGGCCATAGTCAGCCACGTGATCAGTGCATGATCAGGGCAAGTGAAGTTTGGATGATCAGCCACGTGATCAGTGCATGATCTCCCACGTGATCATTGCATGTTCAGCCACGTGATCAGTGCATGCACAGTCAGGTGATCAGTGTATGATCAGCTTCGTGATCAGTGCATGGTCAGCCACGTGATCAGTTCATCATCAGGCACGTGAAGAGGGCATGATCAGTCACGTGATCAGTGTATGATAGCATGGTTATCAGTGTATGATCAGCCAGGTGCTCAGTGCAGGATCAACCACATGATCAGTGCATGCACAGTCCCGTGATCAGTGTATGATCAGCTTCATGATCAGTGCATGATCAGCCACGTGATCAGTGCATGTGCAGTCTCGTGATCAGTGTATGATCTGGCACGTGATCAGTGTATGATCAGCCACGTTATCAGTGCATGCACAGTCACGTGATCAGTGCATGATCAGCTTCGTGATTAGTTCATGATCAGCCACGTGATCAGTGTATGATCAACCACGTGATCAGTGCATGATCAGCCACATGAACAGTGCAAGATCAGCCAAGTGATCAGTGCATGCACAGTAACGTAATCAGTGTATGATCAGCTTCGTGATCAGTGCATGATGAGCCACGTGATCACTGCATTATCAGGCACGTGTTCAGTGGCATTTATCAGTAATGTGATTCAGTGTATGATCAAGACACGTTGAGGAGTGCATGAAAAGGGCCTAATTTGATCCAGTGTATGATCAGCCACGTGATTCAGTGCATGATCAGGCACAGTGAAGAGTGCTATGATCAAGCCACTTGATCAGTGCGATGCATGGTCCCATGATCCGTGTATGAATCAGCTTCGTTTTCAGTGCATGATCAACCACATGATCAGTGGCATGATAGCACGTGATCAGTGTATGATCAGCTTCATGATCAAAGTGGCATGATCAGCCACGTGATCAGTGCCTCCACAGTCACGTTGATCAGTGCATGATCAGCCACGTGATCAGTGCATGCATGGTCCCATGATCCGTGTATGATCAGCTTCGTTTTCAGTGCATGATCAACCACATGATCAGTGCATGATAGCCACGTGATCAGTGTATGATCAGCTTCATGATCAGTGCATGATCAGCCACGTGATCAGTGCATGATCTGGCACGTGATCAGTGCATGACAGCCACGTGACCCCTGCATGATCCGTCACGTGATCAGTGAATGATGAGCCATGGGATCAGTGCATGAAATGCCATGTGATCAGTGCATGATAGCTACGTGATCAGGCATGATCAGCCATGTAATCAGTGCATGATCAGCCCCGTAATCACTGTATGATCAGCCACGTGATCAGTGCATGCACAGTCACGTGACCAGTGTATGATCAGCTTCGTGATCAGTGCATGATCAGCCACGTGATCAGTGCATGATCAGGCATGTGATGAGTGCATGATCAGTCACATGATCAGGGTATGATCAGCCACGTGAAACAGTGCATGATAGCCACTTGACTCCTGCATGTTCAATCACGTATCAGTGGCATGATGAGCCATGGGATCAGTGCATGATAGCCTTGTGATCAGTGCATGATAGCTACTGATCAGCGCATGATCAGCCACGTAATCAGTGCATGATCAGCCACGTGATCATTGCATGTTCAGTCACGTGACCAGTGCATGCAGAGTCACGTGATCAGTGTATGATCAACTTCGTGATGAGTGCATGTTCTCCCACGTGATCATTGCATGTTCAGCCACGTGATCAGTGCATGCACAGTCAGGTGATCAGTGTATGATCAGCTTCGTGATCAGTGCATGGTCAGCCACGTGATCAGTTCATTATCAGGCACGTGAAGAGGGCATGATCAGCCACGTGATCAGTGCATGATCAGCCTTGTGATCAGTGCATGCACAGTCACGTGATCAGTGTATGACCACCTTAGTGAGTAGTTCATGATCAGCCACGTGATCAGTGTATGTTCAACCACGTGATCAGTGCATGGTCAGCCACATGAACAGTGCAAGATCAGCCAAGTGATCAGTGCATGCAGAGTCATGTAATCAGTGTATGATCAGCTTCGTGATCTGTGCATTATGAGCCACGTAATCAGTGCATGATCAGTCACGTGTTCAGTGCATAATCCGTAACGTGATCAGTGTATGATCAGACACGTGATGAGTGCATGAACAGCCTCATGATCAGTCTATGATCAGCCGCGTGATCAGTGCATGATCCGCAACGTGATTAGTGCATGATCAGTCACGAGATAAGTGTATGATCAGCCATGTCATCAGTGAATTATCACCCAGTGATCAGTGCATGTTCAGCCACGTGACCATTGCATGCACAGTCACGTGATCAGTGTATGATCAGCTTTCTGATCAGTGCATGATCTCCAAAGTGAACAGTGCATGGTCAGGCACTTCAAGTGTGCATGATGAGTCACGTGATCAGTGTATGATAGCAAAGTTATCAGTGCTATCAGCCAGGTGATCAGAGCATGAATCAGCCACGTGATCAGTGCATGCACAGTCACGTGATCAGTGTATGATCAGCTTCGTGATCAGTGCATGATCAGCCACGTAATCAGTGCATGATCAGGCACGTGTTCAGTGCATTATCAGTAATGTGATCAGTGTATAAATCAGACACATTGATGAGTGCATGAACAGCCTCATGATCAGTGTATGATCAGCCACGTGATCAGTGCTTGATAGCCATGTTATCAGTGCATGATAGGTACGTGATCAGTGCATGATCAGCCATGTAATCAGTGCATGATCAGCCACGTGATCACTGTATGATCAGCCACGTGATCAGTGCATGCACAGTCATGTGTCCCATTGTATGATCAGCTTCGTGATCAGTGCATGATCAGCCACGTGATCAGTGCATGATCAGGCAGGTGATGAGTGCATGATCAGTCACGTGATAAGTGCATGATCAGGAACGTGATCAGTTACTTGATCAGGCATGTGATCAGTGCATAATCAGTCACGTGATCAGTGTATGATCAGCCACCGTGATCAGTGCATGACAGCCACGTGACCCCTGCATGATCCGTCACGTGATCAGTGAATGATGAGCCATGGGATCAGTGCATGATAGACATGTGATCAGTCCATGATAGCTACGTGAGCAGTGCATGATCAGCAACGTAATCAGTGCATGATCAGCCCCGTAATCACTGTATGATCAGCCACGTGATCAGTGCATGCACAGTCACGTGACCAGTGTATGATCAACTTCGTGATGAGTGCATGTTCTCCCACGTGATCATTGCATGTTCAGCCACGTGATCAGTGCATGCACAGTCAGGTGATCAGTGTATGATCAGCTTCGTGATCAGTGCATGGTCAGCCACGTGATCAGTTCATTATCAGGCACGTGAAGAGGGCATGATCAGCCACGTGATCAGTGCATGATCAGCCTTGTGATCAGTGCATGCACAGTCACGGTGATCAGTGTAAGACCACCTTAGTGAGTAGTTCATGATCAGCCACGTGATCAGTGTATGTTCAACCACGTGATCAGTGCATGGTCAGCCACATGAACAGTGCAAGATCAGCCAAGTGATCAGTGCATGCAGAGTCACGTAATCAGTGTATGATCAGCTTCGTGATCTGTGCATTATGAGCCACGTAATCAGTGCATGATCAGTCACGTGTTCAGTGCATAATCCGTAACGTGATCAGTGTATGATCAGACACGTGATGAGTGCATGAACAGCCTCATGATCAGTCTATGATCAGCCGCGTGATCAGTGCATGATCCGCAACGTGATTAGTGCATGATCAGTCACGAGATAAGTGTATGATCACCATCGTGATCAGTGAATTATCACCCACGTGATCAGTGCATGTTCAGCCACGTGACCATTGCATGCACAGTCACGTGATCAGTGTATGATCAGCTTCGTGATCAGTGCATGATCTCCAAAGTGAACAGTGCATGATCAGGCACTCAAGTGTGCATGATCAGTCACGTGATAAGTGTATGATAGCAAAGTTATCAGTGCATGATCAGCCAGGTGATCAGAGCATGATCAGCCACGTGATCAGTGCATGCACAGTCACGTGATCAGTGTATGATCAGCTTCGTGATCAGTGCATGATCAGCCACGTAATCAGTGCATGATCAGGCACGTGTTCAGTGCATTATCAGTAATGTGATCAGTGTATAATCAGACACATGATGAGTGCATGAACAGCCTCGGATCAGTGTATGATCAGCCACGTGATCAGTGGCTTGATAGCCATGTTATCAGTGCATGATAGGTACGTGATCAGTGCATGATCAGCCATGTAATCAGTGCATGATCAGCCACGTGATCACTGTATGATCAGCCACGTGATCAGTGCATGCACAGTCACGTGTCCATTGTATGATCAGCTTCGAGATCAGTGCATGATCAGCCACGTAATCATTGCATGTTCAGCCACGGGTTCAGTGCATGCACAGACACGTGATCAGTGTATGATTAGCTTCGTGATCAGTGCATGGTCAGCTACGTGATCAGTGCATGATCAGGTACGTGAAGAGTGCATGATCAGCCACGTGATCAGTGCATGATCTCCCACGTGATCTGTGCACGATCAGCCACGTGATCAGTGCATGCACAGTCACAGGATTAGTGTATGACCAACTTCGTGATCAGTGCATGGTCAGCCACGTGATTATTCCATGTTCAGCCACGTGATCAGTGCATGCACAGTCAGGTGATCAGTGTGTGATCAGCTTCGTGATCAGTGCATGGTCAGCCACGTGATTAGTGCATGATCAGGCAAGTGAAGTTTGGATGATCAGCCACGTGATCAGTGCATGATCTCCCACGTGATCATTGCATGTTCAGCCACGTGATCAGTGCATGCACAGTCAGGTGATCAGTGTATTGATCAGCTTCGTGATCAGTGCATGGTCAGCCACGTGATCAGTTCATCATCAGGCACGTGAAGAGGGCATGATCAGTCACGTGATCAGTGTATGATAGCATGGTTATCAGTGTATGATCAGCCAGGTGCTCAGTGCAGGATCAACCACATGATCAGTGCACGCACAGTCCCGTGATCAGTGTATGATCAGCTTCATGATCAGTGCATGATCAGCCACGTGATCAGTGCATGTGCAGTCTCGTGATCAGTGTATGATCTGGCACGTGATCCAGTGTATGATCAGCCCACGTTATCAGTGCATGCACAGTCACGGTGATCAGTGCATGATCAGCTTCGTGATTAGTTCATGATCAGCCACAGTGATCAGTGTATGATCAACCACGTGATCAGTGCATGATCAGCCACATGAACAGTGCAAGATCAGCCAAGTGAATCAGTGCATGCACAGTAAAGTTAATCAGTGTATGATCAGCTTCGTGATCAGTGCATGATGAAGCCACGTGATTCACTGCATTATCAGGCACGTGTCAGTGCATTATCAGTAATGTGATCAGTGTATGATCAGACACGTGAGGAGTGCATTGAAAAGCCTAATGATCAGTGTATGATCAGCCACGTGATCAGTGCATGATCAGGCACGTTGAAGAGTGCATGATTCAAGCCACGTGATCAGTGGTATGCATGGTCCATGATCCGTGTATGATCAGCTTCGTTTTCAGTGCATGATCAACCACATGATCAGTGCATGATAGCCACGTGATCAGTGTATGATCAGCTTCATGATCAGTGCATGATCAGCCACGTGATCAGTGCCTCCACAGTCACGTGATCAGTGCATGATCAGCCCACGTGATCAGTGCATGCATGGTCCCATGATCCGTGTATGATCAGCTTCGTTTTCCAGTGCATGATTCAACCACATTGATCAGTGCATGATAGCCACGTGAATCAGTGTATGATCAGCATTCATGATCAGTGCATGATCAGCCACGTGATCAGTGCATGATCTGGCACCGTGATCAGTGCATGACAGCCACGTGACCCTGCATGATCCGTCACGTGATCAGTGCATGATGAGCCATGGGATCAGTGCATGATAGCCATGTGATCAGTGCATGATAGCTACGGTGATCAGTGCATGATCAAGCATGTAATCAGTGCATGATCAGCCCCGTAATCACTGTATGATCAGCCACGTGATCAGTGCATGCACAGTACGTGACCAGTGTATGATCAGCTTCGTGATCAGTGCATGATCAGCCACGTGATCAGTGCATGATCAGGCATGTGATGACGTGCATGATCAGCCCCGTAATCACTGTATGATCAGCCACGTGATCAGTGCATGCACAGTCACGTGACCAGTGTATGATGAGCTTCGTGATCAGTGCATGATCAGCCACGTGATCAGTGCATGATCAGGCATTGTGATGAGTGCATGATCAGTCACATGATTCAGGGTATGATCAGCCCCGTGAACAGTGCATGATAGCCACGTGACTCCTGCATGTTCAATCACGTATCAGTGCATGATGAGCCATGGGATCAGTGCATGATAGCCTTGTGATCAGTGCATGATAGCTACCTGATCAGCGCATGATCAGCCACGTGATCATTGCATGTTCAGTCACGTGATTAGTGCATGCAGAGTCACGTGATCAGTGTATGATCAACTTCGTTGATGAGTGCATGTTCTCCCACGTGATCATTGCATGTTCATCCACGTGATCAGTGCATGCACAGTCAGGGTGATCAGTGTATGATCAGCTTCGTGATCAGTGCATGGTCAGCCACGTGATCAGTTCATTATCAGGCACGTGAAGAGGGCAGATCAGCCACGTGATCAGTGCATGATTCAGCCTTGTGATCAGTGCATGCACAGTCACGTGATCAGTGTATGACCACCTTAGTGAGTAGTTCAATGATCAGCCACGTGATCAGTGTATGTTCAACCACGTGATCAGTGCGATGGTCAGCCACATGAACAGTGCAAGATCAGCCAAGTGATCAGTGCATGCAGGGAGTCATGTAATCAATGTATGATCAGCTTCGTGATCTGTGCATTATGAGCCACATAATCAGTGCATGATCAGTCACGTGTTCAGTGCATAATCCGTAACGTGATCAGTGTATGATCAGACACGTGAATGAGTGCATGAACAGCCTCATGATCAGTCTTGATCAGCCGCTGATCAGTGCATGATCCGCAACGTGATTAGTGCATGATCAGTCACGAGATAAGTGTATGATCAGCCATGTATCAGTGAATTATCACCCACGTGGATCAGTGCATGTTCAGCCACGTGATCAGTGCATGCAGAGTCACGTAATCAGTGTATGATCAGCTTCGTGATCAGTGCATGATCTCCAAAGTGAACAGTGCATGATCAGGCACTCAAGTGTGCATGATCAGTCACGTGATAAGTGTATGATAGCAAGTTATCAGTGCATGATCAGCCAGGTGATCAGAGCATGATCAGCACGTGATCAGTGCATGCACAGTCACGTGATCAGTGTATGATCAGCTTCGTGATCAGTGCATATCAGCCACGTAATCAGTGCATGATTCAGCCACGTGTTCAGTGCATTATCAGTAATGTTGATCAGTGTATGAGTCAGACACGTGAGGAGTGCATGAAAAGCCCTAATGATCAGTGTATTGATGAGCCACGTGATCAGTGCATGATCAGGCACGTGAAGAGTGCATGATCAGCCACGTGATCAGTGCATGCATGGTCCCATGATCCGTGTATGATCAGCTTCGTTTTCAGTGCATGATCAACCACATGATCAGTGCATGATAGCCACGTGATCAGTGGATGATCAGCTTCATGATCGAGTGCATGCATCAGCCACGTTGGACCCCTGCATGATCCGTCACGTGATCAGTGGAATGATGAGCCATGGGATCAGTGCATGATAGCTACGTGGATCAGTGCATGATCAGCCATGTAATCAGTGCATGATCAGCCCCGTAATCACTGTATGATCAGCCACGTGATCAGGTGCATGCACAGTCACGTGACCAGTGAATGATCAACTTCGTGATGAGTGCATGTTCTCCCACGTGATCATTGCATGTTCAGCCACGTGATCAGTGCATGCACAGTCAGGTGATCAGTGTAATGATCAGCTTCGTGATCAGTGCATGGTCAGCCACGTGATCAGTTCATTATCAGGCACGTGAAGAGGGCATGATCAGCCACGTGATCAGTGCATGATCAGCCTTGTGATCAGTGCATGCACAGTCACGGTGATCAGTGGTATGACCACCTTAGTGAGTAGTTCATGATCAGCCACGTGTGATCAGTGTATGGTTCAACCACGTGATCAGTGGCATGGTCAGCCACATGAACAGTGCCAAGATCAGCCAAAGTGATCAGTGCATGCAGAGTCACGTAATCAGTGTATGATCAGCTTCGTGATCTGTGCATTATGAGCCACGTAATCAGTGCATGATCAGTCACGTGTTCAGTGCATAATCCGTAACGTGATCAGTGGTATGATCAGACACGTGATGAGTGCCATGAACAGCCTCATGATCAGTCTATGATCAGCCGCGTGATCAGTGCATGATCCGCAACGTGATTAGTGCATGATCAGTCACGAGATAAGTGTATGATCAGCCATGTCATCAGTGAATTATCACCCACGTGATCAGTGCATGTTCAGCCACGTGACCATTGCATGCACAGTCACGTGATCAGTGTATGATCAGCATCGTGATCAGTGCATGATCTCCAAAGTGAACAGTGCATGATCAGGCACTCAAGTGTGCATGATCAGTCACGTGATAAGTGTATGATAGCAAAGTTATCAGTGCATGATCAGCCAGGTGATCAGAGCATGATCAGCCACGTGATCAGTGCATGCACAGTCACGTGATCAGTGTATGATCAGCTTCGTGATCAGTGCATGATCAGCCACGTAATCAGTGCATGATCAGGCACGTGTTCAGTGCATTATCAGTAATGTGATCAGTGTATAATCAGACACATGATGAGTGCATGAACAGCCTCATGATCAGTGTATGATCAGCCACGTGATCAGTGCTTGATAGCCATGTTATCAGTGCATGATAGCTACGTGATCAGTGCATGATCAGCCATGTAATCAGTGCATGATCAGCCACGTGATCACTGTATGATCAGCCACGTGATCAGTGCATGCACAGTCACGTGTCCATTGTATGATCAGCTTCGAGATCAGTGCATGATCAGCCACGTAATCATTGCATGTTCAGCCACGGGTTCAGTGCATTCACAGACACGTGATCAGTGTATGATTAGCTTCGTGATCAGTGCATGGTCAGCTACGTGATCAGTGCATGATCAGGTACGTGAAGAGTGCATGATCAGCCACGTGATCAGTGCATGATCTCCCACGTGATCTGTGCACGATCAGCCACGTGATCAGTGCATGCACAGTCACAGGATTAGTGTATGACCATCTTCGTGATCAGTGCATGTTCAGCCACGTGATTATTGCATGTTCAGCCACGTGATCAGTGCATGCACAGTCAGGTGATCAGTGTATGATCAGCTTCGTGATCAGTGCATGGTCAGCCACGTGATCAGTGCATGATCAGGCAAGTGAAGTTTGGATGATCAGCCACGTGATCAGTGCATGATCTCCCACGTGATCATTGCATGTTCCAGCCACGTGATCACGTGGCATGCACAGTTCAGGTGATCAAGTGTATTGATCAGCCTTCGTGATCAGTGCATGGGTCGAGCCACGGTGATCAGTTCATCATCAGGCACGTGAAGAGGGCCATGATCAGTCACGTGATCAGTGTATGATAGCATGGTTATCAGTGTATGATCAGCCAGGTGATCAGTGCAGGATCAACCACATGATCAGTGCATGCACAGTCCCGTGATCAGTGTATGATCAGCTTCATGATCAGTGCATGATCAGCCACGGATCAGTGCATGTGCAGTCTCGTGATCAGTGTATTGATCTGGCAACAGTTGATCAGTGTTATGATCAGCCACGTTATCAGCTTGCATGCACAGTCACGTGATCAGTGCCATGCATTCTAAGCTTTCGTTGATTAGTTCATGATCAGCCACGTGATCAGTGTATGCTGATCAACCACAGTGATCAGTGCATGCATCAGCCACATGCAACGTGCAAGATCAGCCAAGGTGATCAGTGCTGATCCACCAGTAACGTAATCAGTGTATGATCAGCTTCGTGATCAGTGCATGATGAGCCACGTGATCACTGCATTATCAGCACGTGTTCAGTGCTTATCAGTAATGTGATCAGTGTATGATCAGACACGTAGGGGACGCTGGCATGAAAAGCCTAAATGATCTAGTTATGATCAGCACGTGATCAGTGCATGATCAGGCACGTGAAGAGTGCATGATCAGCCACGTGATCAGTGCTAATGCATGGTCCCATGATCCGTGTTATGATCAGCTTCGTTTCAGTGCATGATCAACCACAATGATCAGTGCATGATAGCCACGTGATCAGTGTATGATCAGCCTTCAATTGATCAGTGCATGATCAGCCACGTGATCAGTGCCTCCTCAGTCACGTGATCAGTGCATGATCAGCCACGTGATCAGTGCATGCATGGTCCCATGATCCGTGTATGATCAGCTTCGTTTTCAGTGCATGATCAACCACATGATCAGTGCCATGATAGCCACGTGATCAGTGTATGATCAGCTTCATGATCAGTGCATGATCAGCCACGTGATCAGTGGCATGATCTGGCACGTGATCAGTGCATGCAGCCACGTGACCCCTGCATGATCCGTCACGTGACAGTGAATGATGAGCCATGGGATAGTGCATATAGCCATTGATCAGTGCATGATAGCTACGTGATCAGTGCATGATCAGCCATGTAATCAGTGCCATGATCAGCCCCGTAATCACTGTATGATCAGCCACGTGATCAGTGCATGCACCAGTCACGTGACCAGTGTATGATCAGCTTCGTGATCAGTGCATGATCAGCCACGTGATCAGTGCATGATCAGGCATGTGATGATGTGCATGATCAGTCACATGATCAGAGGTATGATCAGCCACGTGAACAGTGCATGATATAGCCACTTGACTCCTGATGTTCAATCAGGCGTATCAGTGCATGATAGCCATGGGATCAGTGCATGATAGCCTTCGTGTCAGTGCATGATAGCTACCTGGATCAGCGCAATGATCAGCCACGTATCAGTGCATGATCAGCCACGTGATCATTGCATGTTCAGGTCACGTGACCAGTGGCATGCAGAGTCACGTGATCAGTGTATGATCAACTTCGTGATGAGTGCATTTCATCCCCACGTGATCATTGCATGTTCAGCCACGGTGATCAGTGCATGCACAGTTCAGTGATCAGTGTATGATCAGCTTCGTATCAGGCATGGTCAGCCACGTATCAGTTCATTATCAGGCACGTAAGATGGCATGATCAGCCACGTGATCATGATGATCACCTTGTGATCAGTGCATGCACATCACGTAATCCAGTGTAAGACCACCTTAGTGAGTAGTTCAATGATCAGCCACGTGATCAGTGTATGTTCAACCACGTGATCAGTGCATGGTCAGCCACATGAACAGGCAAGATCAGCCAAGTGATCATGCATGCAGATTTCACGTAATCAGTGTATGATCAGCTTCGTGATCTGTGCATTATGAGCCACGTAATCAGTGCATGATCAGTACTTTCGTTCAGTGCATATCCGTAACGTGATCAGTGTATGATCAGACACGTGATGAGTGCATGAACAGCCTCATGATCAGTCTATGATCAGCCGCGTGATCAGTGCATGATCCGCAACGTGATTAGTGCATGATCAGTCACGAGATAAGTGTATGATCAGCCATGTCATCAGTGAATTATCACCCACGTGATCAGTGCATGTTCAGCCACGTGACCATTGCATGCACAGTCACGTGATCAGTGTATGATCAGCTTCGTGATCAGTGCATATCTCCAAAGTGAACAGTGCTGATCAGGCACTCAAGTGTGCATGATCAGTCACGTGATAAGTGTATGATAGCAAAGTTATCAGTGCATGATCAGCCAGGTGATCAGAGCATGATCAGCCACGTGATCAGTGCATGCACAGTCACTGATCAGTGTATGATCAGCTTCGTGATCGTGGCATGATCAGCCACGTAATCAGTGCATGATCAGGCACGTGTTCAGTGCATTATCAGTAATGTGATCAGTGTATAATCAGACACATGATGAGTGCATGAACAGCCTCATGATTCAGTGTATGATCAGCCACGTGATCAGTGCTTGATAGCCATGTTATCAGTGCATGATAGGTACGTGATCAGTGCATGATCAGCCATGTAATCAGTGTCATGATCAGCCACGTGATCACTGTATGATTCAGCCACGTGATCAGTGTCTATGCAACAGTCACGTGTCCATTGTATGATCAGCTTCGAGATCAGTGCATGATCAGCCACGTAATCATTGCATGTTCAGGCCACGGGTTCAGTGCATGCACAGACACGTGATCAGTGTATGATTAGCTTCGTGATCAGTGATGGTCAGCTACGTGATCAGTGCATGATCAGGTACGTGAAGAGTGCATGATCAGCCACGTGATCAGTGCATGATCTCCCACGTGATCTGTGCACGATCAGCCACGTGATCAGTGCATGCACAAGTCACAGGATTAGTGTATGACCAACTTCGTGATCAGTGCATGGTCAGCCACGTGATTATTCCATGTTCAGCCACGTGATCAGTGCATGCACAGTCAGGTGATCAGTGTGTGATCAGCTTCGTGATCAGTGCATGGTCAGCCACGTGATTTAGTGCATGATCAGGCAAGTGAAGTTTGGATGATCAGCCACGTGATCAGTGCATGATCACCCACGTGATCATTGCATGTTCAGCCACGTGATCAGTGCATGCACAGTCAGGTGATCAGTGTTGATGATCAGCTTCGTGAATCAGTGCATGGTCAGCCACGTGATCAGTTCATCATCAGGCACGTGAAGAGGCATGATCCAGTCACGTGATCAGTGTTATATAGCATGGTTATCAGTGTATGATCAGCCAGGTGCTCAGTGCAGGATCAACCACATGATCAGTGCACGCACAGTCCCGTGATCAGTGTATGATCAGCTTCATGATCAGTGCCATGATCAGCCACGTTGATCAGTGCATGTGCAGTCTCGTGATCAGTGTATGATCTGGCACCAGTGATCAGTGTATGTCAGCCACGTTATCAGTGCATGCACAGTCACGTGATCAGTGCATATCAGCTTCGTGATTAGTCATGATCAGCCACGTGATCAGTGTATGATCAACCACGTGATCAGTGCATGATCAGCCACATGAACAGTGCAAGATCAGGCAAGTGATCAGTGCATGCACAGTAACGTAATCAGTGTATGATCAGCTTCGTGATCAGGCATGATGAGCCACGTGATCACTGCATTATCAGGCACGTGTTCAGTGCATTATCAGTAATGTATCAGTGTATGATCAGACACGTGAGGAGTGCCATGAAAAAGCCTAATGATCAGTGTATGATCAGCCACGAGATCAGTGCATGATCAGTCACGTGAAGAGTGCATGAATCAGCCACGTGATCAGTGTATGCATGTCCCATGATCCGTGTATGATCAGCTTCGTTTTCAGTGCATGATCAACCACATGATCAGTGCATGATAGCCACGTGATCAGTGTATGATCAGCTTCATGATCAGTGCATGATCAGCCACGTGATCAGTGCCTCCACAGTCACGTGATCAGTGCATGATCAGCCACGTGATCAGTGCATGCATGGTCCCATGATCCGTGTATGATCAGCTTCGTTTTCAGTGCATGATCAACCAATGATCAGTGCATGATAGCCACGTGATCAGTGTATGATCAGCTTCATGATCAGTGCATGATCAGCCACGTGATCAGTGCATGATCTGGCACGTGATCAGTGCATGACAGCACGTGACCCCTGCATGATCCGTCACGTGATCAGTGCATGATGAGCCATGGGATCAGTGCATGATAGCCATGTGATCAGTGCATGATAGCTACGTGATCAGTGCATGATCAGCCATGTAATCAGTGCATGATCAGCCCCGTAATCACTGTATGATCAGCCACGTGATCAGTGCATGCACAGTCACGTGACCAGTGTATGATCAGCTTCGTGATCAGTGCATGATCAGCCACGTGATCAGTGCATGATCAGGCATTGGATGTGCATGATCAGCCCCGTAATCACTGTATGATCAGCCACCGTGATCAGTGCATGCACAGTCACGTGACCAGTGTATGATGAGCTTCGTGATCAGTGCATGATCAGCCACGTGATCAGTGCCATGATCAGCATGTGATGAGTGCATGATCAGTCACATGATCAGGGTATGATCAGCCCCCGTGAACAGTGATGATAGCCACGTGCTCCTGCATGTTCAATCACGTATCAGTGCATGATGAGCCATGGGATCAGTGCATGATAGCCTTGTGATCAGTGCATGATAGCTACCTGATCAGCGCATGATCAGCCACGTGACATGCATGTTCAGTCACGTGATTAGTGCATGCAGGTCACGTGATCCAGTGTATGATCACTTTCGTGATGAGTGCATGTTCTCCCACGTGATCATTGCATGTTCATCCACGTGATCAGTGCATGCACAGTCACGTGATCAGTGTATGACCACCTTAGTGAGTAGTTCATGATCAGCCACATGATCAGTGTATGTTCAACCACGTGATCAGTGCATGGTCAGCCACATGGAACGTGCAGATCAGCCAAGTGATCAGTGCATGCAGAGTCACGTAATCAGTGTATGATCAGCTCGTGATCTGTGCATTATGAGCCACGTAATCAGTGCATGATCAGTCACGTGTTCAGTGCATATCCGTAACGTGATCAGTGTATGATCAGACACGTGATGAGTGCATGAACAGCCTCATGATCAGTCTATGATCAGCCGCGTGATCAGTGCATGATCCGCAACGTGATTAGTGCATGATCAGTCACGAGATAAGTGTATGATCAGCCATGTCATCAGTGAATTATCACCCACGTGATCAGTGCATGTTCAGCCACGTGACCATTGCATGCACAGTCACGTGATCAGTGTATGATCAGCTTCGTGATCAGTGCATGATCTCCAAAGTGAACAGTGCATGATCAGGCACTCAAGTGTGCATGATCAGTCACGTGATAAGTGTATGATAGCAAAGTTATCAGTGCATGATCAGCCAGGTGATCAGAGCATGATCAGCCACGTGATCAGTGCATGCACAGTCACGTGATCAGTGTATGATCAGCTTCGTGATCAGTGCATGATCAGCCACGTAATCAGTGCATGATCAGGCACGTGTTCAGTGCATTATCAGTAATGTGAATCAGTGTATAATCAGACACATGATGAGTGCATGAACAGCCTCATGATCAGTGTATGATCAGCCACGTGATCAGTGCTTGATAGCCATGTTATCAGTGCATGATAGGTACGTGATCAGTGCATGATCAGCCATGTAATCAGTGCATGATCAGCCACGTGATCACTGTATGATCAGCCACGTGATCAGTGCATGCACAGTCACGTGTCCATTGTGATCAGCTTCGAGATCAGTGCATGATCAGCCACGTAATCATTGCATGTTCAGCCACGGGTTCGTGCATGCACAGACACGTGATCAGTGTATGATTAGCTTCGTGATCAGTGCATGGTCAGCTACGTGATCAGTGCATGATCAGGTACGTGAAGAGTGCATGATCAGCCACGTGATCAGTGCATGATCTCCCACGTGATCTGTGCACGATCAGCCACGTGATCAGTGCATGCACAGTCACAGGATTAGTGTATGACCAACTTCGTGATCAGTGCATGGTCAGCCACGTGATTATTCCATGTTCAGCCACGTGATCAGTGCATGCCAGTCAGGTGATCATGTGTGATCAGCTTCGTGATCAGTGCATGGTCAGCCACGTGATTAGTGCATGATCAGGCAAGTGAAGTTTGGATGATCAGCCACGTGATCAGTGCATGATCTCCCACGTGATCATTGCATGTTCAGCCACGTGATCAGTGCATGCACAGTCAGGTGATCAGTGTATGATCAGCTTCGTGATCAGTGCATGGTCAGCCACGTGATCAGTTCATCATCAGGCACGTGAAGAGGGCATGATCAGTCACGTGATCAGTGTATGATAGCATGGTTATCAGTGTATGATCAGCCAGCTGCTCAGTGCAGATCAACCACATGATCAGTGCACGCACAGTCCCGTGATCAGTGTATTGATCAGCTTCATGATCAGTGCATGATCAGCCACTGATCAGTGCATGTGCAGTCTCGTGATCAGTGTATGATCTGGCACGTGATCAGTGTATGATCAGCCACGTTATCAGTGCATGCACAGTCACGTGATCAGTGCATGATCAGCTTCGTGATTAGTTCATGATCAGCCACGTGATCAGTGTATGATCAACCACGTGATCAGTGCCATGATCAGCCACATGAACAGTGCAAGATCAGGCAAGTGATCAGTGCATGCACAGTAACGTAATCAGTGTATGATCAGCTTCGTGATCAGTGCATGATGAGCCACGTGATCACTGCATTATCAGGCACGTGTCAGTGCATTATCAGTAATGTGATCAGTGTATGATCAGACACGTGAGGAGTGCATGAAAAGCCTAATTATCAGTGTATGATCAGCCACGTGATCAGTGCATGATCAGGCACGTGAAGAGTGCATGATCAGCCACGTGATCGTGTATGCATGGTCCCATGATCCGTGTATGATCAGCTTCGTTTTCAGTGCATGATCAACCACATGATCAGTGCATGATAGCCACGTGATCAGTGTATATCAGCTTCATGATCAGTGCA
>NW_020191160.1:0-19460 GCF_002263795.3 Bos taurus
CATCTGCTTGACAATTTGCAAGCTGAGCTGCGTGATTCCTGCCTGGTCACGTGCTTGATTATTGCCAGTTGAGCAGCATGATTCGTCACTGCTGAGCTCCATGCTTATTGCCTGCTGATTGCGTGGTTCGTGTCTGCTCAGCTCTTTGAGTATTGCCTCCTGAGGTCCCTGTTCGGTCGCCACCTGCCGGGGACCAGCCCCAACTGATCCAGGGTATTCGAAGGAGAGATGGCCTAGGCGACTATTTATATGCTAATCAGAGATGTCAAGAATAATAGTATGAGGAGAGCTCAGTAGGAAAATTCGGTGGAGAAAAGAGACTGAGTAGCTTGGTTTACGCGGAAGACCAATCAAACTTCAAGACAAGAAGTTTGCACCACTTACGTAGGCCGCAGGCGCCCTCTCGAATAGCGAAAGGTGCCTCACCCTAGACACCTTCTCGAGTGGGTCTTAGCAGCCCAGGCATAATTAGTAAGCGTGGTGGGTTCCGCGCTCCAGATGGAGACTCAGCTGGAAGTTAAAGGGAAGAATGACAAGGACTTTATGAATTGGAGCTGTAAGTTAACTCTCTGACAGAGAGAGCGAGATGGTGGTGGGGGACAGCCCCCAGTGAATCAGAGGTGAGAGCACAAAGCAATACAGTAGGCAGACTCTGTTTTTTTGGGGGGGGAGATGCTCGAGAATATCCGGGTGGACCCCTGAGGCTCGATCCCACATTTGCGTATGCCGAGCCTCCTTCCTCATGACCTTGTCCAGAGTGGAATGCCTCCCCGGCTCCCGGCACATGATCAGTGCATGCTCAGTCACGATATCAGTGCCTGCTCAGCCACGTGATCACTGACGGCACAGTCACGTGATCAGCGCCTCTCAGTCACGTGATCACCGTATGATAAACACGTGATCAGTGAACGACCAGCCACGTGATCACTGCATGCGCGGTCAGGTGGTCAGTTCCTGATCAGCCACCTGATCAGTGCGTGCACAGTCCCCTGATCAGCGCCTGTCAGTCACTGATCACTGCCTGATCAACACGTGATCAGTGCCCGAACAGCCACGTCATCAGTGCATGCGCAGTCACGTGATCAGTGCATGATAGCCACGTGATCAGTGCGTGCACAGTCCCATGATCAGCGCCTGTCAGTCACTGATCATTGCCTGATAAACACGTGATCAGTGCATGATGAGCCATGTGATCAGTGCCTGATCAGCCACGTCATCAGTGCATGCGCAGTCACGTCATCAGTGCATGCTCAGTCACGTGATCTGGACTTGATCAGCCACGTGATCAGTGCCTGCAGAGTCACGTGATCAGGGCCTGCTGAGCTGCGTGATTCCTGCCGGCTCATCTGCATGACAATTGCCAGCTGAGCTGCGTGATTCCTGTCGGCTCATCTGCTTGACAATTGCCAGCTGAGCTGCGTGATTCCTGCCTGGTCACGTGCTTGATTATTGCCAGTTGAGCAGCATGATTCGTCACTGCTGAGCTCCATGCTTATTGCCTGCTGATTGCGTGGTTCGTGTCTGCTCAGCTCTTTGAGTATTGCCTCCTGAGGTCCCTGTTCGGTCGCCACCTGCCGGGGACCAGCCCCAACTGATCCAGGGTATTCGAAGGAGAGATGGCCTAGGCGACTATTTATATGCTAATCAGAGATGTCAAGAATAATAGTATGAGGAGAGCTCAGTAGGAAAATTCGGTGGAGAAAAGAGACTGAGTAGCTTGGTTTACGCGGAAGACCAATCAAACTTCAAGACAAGAAGTTTGCACCACTTACGTAGGCCGCAGGCGCCCTCTCGAATAGCGAAAGGTGCCTCACCCTAGACACCTTCTCGAGTGGGTCTTAGCAGCCCAGGCATAATTAGTAAGCGTGGTGGGTTCCGCGCTCCAGATGGAGACTCAGCTGGAAGTTAAAGGGAAGAATGACAAGGAACTTTATGAATTGGAGCTGTAAGTTAACTCTTTGACAGAGAGAGCGAGATGGTGGTGGGGGACAGCCCCCAGTGAAATCAGAGGTGAGAGCACAAAGCAATACAGTAGGCAGACTCCGTTTTTTTGGGGGGGGAGATGCTCGAGAATATCCGGGTGGACCCCTGAGGCTCGATCCCGCATTTGCGTATGCCGAGCCTCCTTCCTCATGACCTTTGTCCAGAGTGGAATGCCTCCCCGGCTCCCGGCACATGATCAGTGCATGCTCAGTCACGATATCAGTGCCTGCTCAGCCACGTGATCACTGACGGCACAGTCACGTGATCAGCGCCTCTCAGTCACGTGATCACCGTATGATAAACACGTGATCAGTGAACGACCAGCCACGTGATCACTGCATGCGCGGTCAGGTGGTCAGTTCCTGATCAGCCACCTGATCAGTGCGTGCACAGTCCCCTGATCAGCGCCTGTCAGTCACTGATCACTGCCTGATCAACACGTGATCAGTGCCCGAACAGCCACGTCATCAGTGCATGCGCAGTCACGTGATCAGTGCATGATAGCCACGTGATCAGTGCGTGCACAGTCCCATGATCAGCGCCTGTCAGTCACTGATCATTGCCTGATAAACACGTGATCAGTGCATGATGAGCCATGTGATCAGTGCCTGATCAGCCACGTCATCAGTGCATGCGCAGTCACGTCATCAGTGCATGCTCAGTCACGTGATCTGGACTTGATCAGCCACGTGATCAGTGCCTGCAGAGTCACGTGATCAGGGCCTGCTGAGCTGCGTGATTCCTGCCGGCTCATCTGCATGACAATTGCCAGCTGAGCTGCGTGATTCCTGTCGGCTCATCTGCTTGACAATTGCCAGCTGAGCTGCGTGATTCCTGCCTGGTCACGTGCTTGATTATTGCCAGTTGAGCAGCATGATTCGTCACTGCTGAGCTCCATGCTTATTGCCTGCTGATTGCGTGGTTCGTGTCTGCTCAGCTCTTTGAGTATTGCCTCCTGAGGTCCCTGTTCGGTCGCCACCTGCCGGGGACCAGCCCCAACTGATCCAGGGTATTCGAAGGAGAGATGGCCTAGGCGACTATTTATATGCTAATCAGAGATGTCAAGAATAATAGTATGAGGAGAGCTCAGTAGGAAAATTCGGTGGAGAAAAGAGACTGAGTAGCTTGGTTTACGCGGAAGACCAATCAAACTTCAAGACAAGAAGTTTGCACCACTTACGTAGGCCGCAGGCGCCCTCTCGAATAGCGAAAGGTGCCTCACCCTAGACACCTTCTCGAGTGGGTCTTAGCAGCCCAGGCATAATTAGTAAGCGTGGTGGGTTCCGCGCTCCAGATGGAGACTCAGCTGGAAGTTAAAGGGAAGAATGACAAGGAACTTTATGAATTGGAGCTGTAAGTTAACTCTTTGACAGAGAGAGCGAGATGGTGGTGGGGGACAGCCCCCAGTGAAATCAGAGGTGAGAGCACAAAGCAATACAGTAGGCAGACTCCGGTTTTTTTGGGGGGGAGATGCTCGAGAATATCCGGGTGGACCCCTGAGGCTCGATCCCACATTTGCGTATGCCGAGCCTCCTTCCTCATGACCTTTGTCCAGAGTGGAATGCCTCCCCGGCTCCCGGCACATGATCAGTGCATGCTCAGTCACGATATCAGTGCCTGCTCAGCCACGTGATCACTGACGGCACAGTCACGTGATCAGCGCCTCTCAGTCACGTGATCACCGTATGATAAACACGTGATCAGTGAACGACCAGCCACGTGATCACTGCATGCGCGGTCAGGTGGTCAGTTCCTGATCAGCCACCTGATCAGTGCGTGCACAGTCCCCTGATCAGCGCCTGTCAGTCACTGATCACTGCCTGATCAACACGTGATCAGTGCCCGAACAGCCACGTCATCAGTGCATGCGCAGTCACGTGATCAGTGCATGATAGCCACGTGATCAGTGCGTGCACAGTCCCATGATCAGCGCCTGTCAGTCACTGATCATTGCCTGATAAACACGTGATCAGTGCATGATGAGCCATGTGATCAGTGCCTGATCAGCCACGTCATCAGTGCATGCGCAGTCACGTCATCAGTGCATGCTCAGTCACGTGATCTGGACTTGATCAGCCACGTGATCAGTGCCTGCAGAGTCACGTGATCAGGGCCTGCTGAGCTGCGTGATTCCTGCCGGCTCATCTGCATGACAATTGCCAGCTGAGCTGCGTGATTCCTGTCGGCTCATCTGCTTGACAATTGCCAGCTGAGCTGCGTGATTCCTGCCTGGTCACGTGCTTGATTATTGCCAGTTGAGCAGCATGATTCGTCACTGCTGAGCTCCATGCTTATTGCCTGCTGATTGCGTGGTTCGTGTCTGCTCAGCTCTTTGAGTATTGCCTCCTGAGGTCCCTGTTCGGTCGCCACCTGCCGGGGACCAGCCCCAACTGATCCAGGGTATTCGAAGGAGAGATGGCCTAGGCGACTATTTATATGCTAATCAGAGATGTCAAGAATAATAGTATGAGGAGAGCTCAGTAGGAAAATTCGGTGGAGAAAAGAGACTGAGTAGCTTGGTTTACGCGGAAGACCAATCAAACTTCAAGACAAGAAGTTTGCACCACTTACGTAGGCCGCAGGCGCCCTCTCGAATAGCGAAAGGTGCCTCACCCTAGACACCTTCTCGAGTGGGTCTTAGCAGCCCAGGCATAATTAGTAAGCGTGGTGGGTTCCGCGCTCCAGATGGAGACTCAGCTGGAAGTTAAAGGGAAGAATGACAAGGAACTTTATGAATTGGAGCTGTAAGTTAACTCTTTGACAGAGAGAGCGAGATGGTGGTGGGGGACAGCCCCCAGTGAAATCAGAGGTGAGAGCACAAAGCAATACAGTAGGCAGACTCCGGTTTTTTTGGGGGGGAGATGCTCGAGAATATCCGGGTGGACCCCTGAGGCTCGATCCCACATTTGCGTATGCCGAGCCTCCTTCCTCATGACCTTTGTCCAGAGTGGAATGCCTCCCCGGCTCCCGGCACATGATCAGTGCATGCTCAGTCACGATATCAGTGCCTGCTCAGCCACGTGATCACTGACGGCACAGTCACGTGATCAGCGCCTCTCAGTCACGTGATCACCGTATGATAAACACGTGATCAGTGAACGACCAGCCACGTGATCACTGCATGCGCGGTCAGGTGGTCAGTTCCTGATCAGCCACCTGATCAGTGCGTGCACAGTCCCCTGATCAGCGCCTGTCAGTCACTGATCACTGCCTGATCAACACGTGATCAGTGCCCGAACAGCCACGTCATCAGTGCATGCGCAGTCACGTGATCAGTGCATGATAGCCACGTGATCAGTGCGTGCACAGTCCCATGATCAGCGCCTGTCAGTCACTGATCATTGCCTGATAAACACGTGATCAGTGCATGATGAGCCATGTGATCAGTGCCTGATCAGCCACGTCATCAGTGCATGCGCAGTCACGTCATCAGTGCATGCTCAGTCACGTGATCTGGACTTGATCAGCCACGTGATCAGTGCCTGCAGAGTCACGTGATCAGGGCCTGCTGAGCTGCGTGATTCCTGCCGGCTCATCTGCATGACAATTGCCAGCTGAGCTGCGTGATTCCTGTCGGCTCATCTGCTTGACAATTGCCAGCTGAGCTGCGTGATTCCTGCCTGGTCACGTGCTTGATTATTGCCAGTTGAGCAGCATGATTCGTCACTGCTGAGCTCCATGCTTATTGCCTGCTGATTGCGTGGTTCGTGTCTGCTCAGCTCTTTGAGTATTGCCTCCTGAGGTCCCTGTTCGGTCGCCACCTGCCGGGGACCAGCCCCAACTGATCCAGGGTATTCGAAGGAGAGATGGCCTAGGCGACTATTTATATGCTAATCAGAGATGTCAAGAATAATAGTATGAGGAGAGCTCAGTAGGAAAATTCGGTGGAGAAAAGAGACTGAGTAGCTTGGTTTACGCGGAAGACCAATCAAACTTCAAGACAAGAAGTTTGCACCACTTACGTAGGCCGCAGGCGCCCTCTCGAATAGCGAAAGGTGCCTCACCCTAGACACCTTCTCGAGTGGGTCTTAGCAGCCCAGGCATAATTAGTAAGCGTGGTGGGTTCCGCGCTCCAGATGGAGACTCAGCTGGAAGTTAAAGGGAAGAATGACAAGGAACTTTATGAATTGGAGCTGTAAGTTAACTCTTTGACAGAGAGAGCGAGATGGTGGTGGGGGACAGCCCCCAGTGAAATCAGAGGTGAGAGCACAAAGCAATACAGTAGGCAGACTCCGGTTTTTTTGGGGGGGAGATGCTCGAGAATATCCGGGTGGACCCCTGAGGCTCGATCCCACATTTGCGTATGCCGAGCCTCCTTCCTCATGACCTTTGTCCAGAGTGGAATGCCTCCCCGGCTCCCGGCACATGATCAGTGCATGCTCAGTCACGATATCAGTGCCTGCTCAGCCACGTGATCACTGACGGCACAGTCACGTGATCAGCGCCTCTCAGTCACGTGATCACCGTATGATAAACACGTGATCAGTGAACGACCAGCCACGTGATCACTGCATGCGCGGTCAGGTGGTCAGTTCCTGATCAGCCACCTGATCAGTGCGTGCACAGTCCCCTGATCAGCGCCTGTCAGTCACTGATCACTGCCTGATCAACACGTGATCAGTGCCCGAACAGCCACGTCATCAGTGCATGCGCAGTCACGTGATCAGTGCATGATAGCCACGTGATCAGTGCGTGCACAGTCCCATGATCAGCGCCTGTCAGTCACTGATCATTGCCTGATAAACACGTGATCAGTGCATGATGAGCCATGTGATCAGTGCCTGATCAGCCACGTCATCAGTGCATGCGCAGTCACGTCATCAGTGCATGCTCAGTCACGTGATCTGGACTTGATCAGCCACGTGATCAGTGCCTGCAGAGTCACGTGATCAGGGCCTGCTGAGCTGCGTGATTCCTGCCGGCTCATCTGCATGACAATTGCCAGCTGAGCTGCGTGATTCCTGTCGGCTCATCTGCTTGACAATTGCCAGCTGAGCTGCGTGATTCCTGCCTGGTCACGTGCTTGATTATTGCCAGTTGAGCAGCATGATTCGTCACTGCTGAGCTCCATGCTTATTGCCTGCTGATTGCGTGGTTCGTGTCTGCTCAGCTCTTTGAGTATTGCCTCCTGAGGTCCCTGTTCGGTCGCCACCTGCCGGGGACCAGCCCCAACTGATCCAGGGTATTCGAAGGAGAGATGGCCTAGGCGACTATTTATATGCTAATCAGAGATGTCAAGAATAATAGTATGAGGAGAGCTCAGTAGGAAAATTCGGTGGAGAAAAGAGACTGAGTAGCTTGGTTTACGCGGAAGACCAATCAAACTTCAAGACAAGAAGTTTGCACCACTTACGTAGGCCGCAGGCGCCCTCTCGAATAGCGAAAGGTGCCTCACCCTAGACACCTTCTCGAGTGGGTCTTAGCAGCCCAGGCATAATTAGTAAGCGTGGTGGGTTCCGCGCTCCAGATGGAGACTCAGCTGGAAGTTAAAGGGAAGAATGACAAGGAACTTTATGAATTGGAGCTGTAAGTTAACTCTTTGACAGAGAGAGCGAGATGGTGGTGGGGGACAGCCCCCAGTGAAATCAGAGGTGAGAGCACAAAGCAATACAGTAGGCAGACTCCGGTTTTTTTGGGGGGGAGATGCTCGAGAATATCCGGGTGGACCCCTGAGGCTCGATCCCGCATTTGCGTATGCCGAGCCTCCTTCCTCATGACCTTTGTCCAGAGTGGAATGCCTCCCCGGCTCCCGGCACATGATCAGTGCATGCTCAGTCACGATATCAGTGCCTGCTCAGCCACGTGATCACTGACGGCACAGTCACGTGATCAGCGCCTCTCAGTCACGTGATCACCGTATGATAAACACGTGATCAGTGAACGACCAGCCACGTGATCACTGCATGCGCGGTCAGGTGGTCAGTTCCTGATCAGCCACCTGATCAGTGCGTGCACAGTCCCCTGATCAGCGCCTGTCAGTCACTGATCACTGCCTGATCAACACGTGATCAGTGCCCGAACAGCCACGTCATCAGTGCATGCGCAGTCACGTGATCAGTGCATGATAGCCACGTGATCAGTGCGTGCACAGTCCCATGATCAGCGCCTGTCAGTCACTGATCATTGCCTGATAAACACGTGATCAGTGCATGATGAGCCATGTGATCAGTGCCTGATCAGCCACGTCATCAGTGCATGCGCAGTCACGTCATCAGTGCATGCTCAGTCACGTGATCTGGACTTGATCAGCCACGTGATCAGTGCCTGCAGAGTCACGTGATCAGGGCCTGCTGAGCTGCGTGATTCCTGCCGGCTCATCTGCATGACAATTGCCAGCTGAGCTGCGTGATTCCTGTCGGCTCATCTGCTTGACAATTGCCAGCTGAGCTGCGTGATTCCTGCCTGGTCACGTGCTTGATTATTGCCAGTTGAGCAGCATGATTCGTCACTGCTGAGCTCCATGCTTATTGCCTGCTGATTGCGTGGTTCGTGTCTGCTCAGCTCTTTGAGTATTGCCTCCTGAGGTCCCTGTTCGGTCGCCACCTGCCGGGGACCAGCCCCAACTGATCCAGGGTATTCGAAGGAGAGATGGCCTAGGCGACTATTTATATGCTAATCAGAGATGTCAAGAATAATAGTATGAGGAGAGCTCAGTAGGAAAATTCGGTGGAGAAAAGAGACTGAGTAGCTTGGTTTACGCGGAAGACCAATCAAACTTCAAGACAAGAAGTTTGCACCACTTACGTAGGCCGCAGGCGCCCTCTCGAATAGCGAAAGGTGCCTCACCCTAGACACCTTCTCGAGTGGGTCTTAGCAGCCCAGGCATAATTAGTAAGCGTGGTGGGTTCCGCGCTCCAGATGGAGACTCAGCTGGAAGTTAAAGGGAAGAATGACAAGGAACTTTATGAATTGGAGCTGTAAGTTAACTCTTTGACAGAGAGAGCGAGATGGTGGTGGGGGACAGCCCCCAGTGAAATCAGAGGTGAGAGCACAAAGCAATACAGTAGGCAGACTCCGGTTTTTTTGGGGGGGAGATGCTCGAGAATATCCGGGTGGACCCCTGAGGCTCGATCCCACATTTGCGTATGCCGAGCCTCCTTCCTCATGACCTTTGTCCAGAGTGGAATGCCTCCCCGGCTCCCGGCACATGATCAGTGCATGCTCAGTCACGATATCAGTGCCTGCTCAGCCACGTGATCACTGACGGCACAGTCACGTGATCAGCGCCTCTCAGTCACGTGATCACCGTATGATAAACACGTGATCAGTGAACGACCAGCCACGTGATCACTGCATGCGCGGTCAGGTGGTCAGTTCCTGATCAGCCACCTGATCAGTGCGTGCACAGTCCCCTGATCAGCGCCTGTCAGTCACTGATCACTGCCTGATCAACACGTGATCAGTGCCCGAACAGCCACGTCATCAGTGCATGCGCAGTCACGTGATCAGTGCATGATAGCCACGTGATCAGTGCGTGCACAGTCCCATGATCAGCGCCTGTCAGTCACTGATCATTGCCTGATAAACACGTGATCAGTGCATGATGAGCCATGTGATCAGTGCCTGATCAGCCACGTCATCAGTGCATGCGCAGTCACGTCATCAGTGCATGCTCAGTCACGTGATCTGGACTTGATCAGCCACGTGATCAGTGCCTGCAGAGTCACGTGATCAGGGCCTGCTGAGCTGCGTGATTCCTGCCGGCTCATCTGCATGACAATTGCCAGCTGAGCTGCGTGATTCCTGTCGGCTCATCTGCTTGACAATTGCCAGCTGAGCTGCGTGATTCCTGCCTGGTCACGTGCTTGATTATTGCCAGTTGAGCAGCATGATTCGTCACTGCTGAGCTCCATGCTTATTGCCTGCTGATTGCGTGGTTCGTGTCTGCTCAGCTCTTTGAGTATTGCCTCCTGAGGTCCCTGTTCGGTCGCCACCTGCCGGGGACCAGCCCCAACTGATCCAGGGTATTCGAAGGAGAGATGGCCTAGGCGACTATTTATATGCTAATCAGAGATGTCAAGAATAATAGTATGAGGAGAGCTCAGTAGGAAAATTCGGTGGAGAAAAGAGACTGAGTAGCTTGGTTTACGCGGAAGACCAATCAAACTTCAAGACAAGAAGTTTGCACCACTTACGTAGGCCGCAGGCGCCCTCTCGAATAGCGAAAGGTGCCTCACCCTAGACACCTTCTCGAGTGGGTCTTAGCAGCCCAGGCATAATTAGTAAGCGTGGTGGGTTCCGCGCTCCAGATGGAGACTCAGCTGGAAGTTAAAGGGAAGAATGACAAGGAACTTTATGAATTGGAGCTGTAAGTGAACTCTTTGACAGAGAGAGCGAGATGGTGGTGGGGGACAGCCCCCAGTGAAATCAGAGGTGAGAGCACAAAGCAATACAGTAGGCAGACTCCGGTTTTTTTGGGGGGGAGTTGCTCGAGAATATCCGGGTGGACCCCTGAGGCTCGATCCCACATTTGCGTATGCCGAGCCTCCTTCCTCATGACCTTTGTCCAGAGTGGAATGCCTCCCCGGCTCCCGGCACATGATCAGTGCATGCTCAGTCACGATATCAGTGCCTGCTCAGCCACGTGATCACTGACGGCACAGTCACGTGATCAGCGCCTCTCAGTCACGTGATCACCGTATGATAAACACGTGATCAGTGAACGACCAGCCACGTGATCACTGCATGCGCGGTCAGGTGGTCAGTTCCTGATCAGCCACCTGATCAGTGCGTGCACAGTCCCCTGATCAGCGCCTGTCAGTCACTGATCACTGCCTGATCAACACGTGATCAGTGCCCGAACAGCCACGTCATCAGTGCATGCGCAGTCACGTGATCAGTGCATGATAGCCACGTGATCAGTGCGTGCACAGTCCCATGATCAGCGCCTGTCAGTCACTGATCATTGCCTGATAAACACGTGATCAGTGCATGATGAGCCATGTGATCAGTGCCTGATCAGCCACGTCATCAGTGCATGCGCAGTCACGTCATCAGTGTATGCTCAGTCACGTGATCTGGACTTGATCAGCCACGTGATCAGTGCCTGCAGAGTCACGTGATCAGGGCCTGCTGAGCTGCGTGATTCCTGCCGGCTCATCTGCATGACAATTGCCATCTGAGCTGCGTGATTCCTGTCGGCTCATCTGCTTGACAATTGCCAGCTGAGCTGCGTGATTCCTGCCTGGTCACGTGCTTGATTATTGCCAGTTGGGCAGCATGATTCGTCACTGCTGAGCTCCATGCTTATTGCCTGCTGATTGCGTGGTTCGTGTCTGCTCAGCTCTTTGAGTATTGCCTCCTGAGGTCCCTGTTCGGTCGCCACCTGCCGGGGACCAGCCCCAACTGATCCAGGGTATTCGAAGGAGAGATGGCCTAGGCGACTATTTATATGCTAATCAGAGATGTCAAGAATAATAGTATGAGGAGAGCTCAGTAGGAAAATTCGGTGGAGAAAAGAGACTGAGTAGCTTGGTTTACGCGGAAGACCAATCAAACTTCAAGACAAGAAGTTTGCACCACTTACGTAGGCCGCAGGCGCCCTCTCGAATAGCGAAAGGTGCCTCACCCTAGACACCTTCTCGAGTGGGTCTTAGCAGCCCAGGCATAATTAGTAAGCGTGGTGGGTTCCGCGCTCCAGATGGAGACTCAGCTGGAAGTTAAAGGGAAGAATGACAAGGAACTTTATGAATTGGAGCTGTAAGTGAACTCTTTGACAGAGAGAGCGAGATGGTGGTGGGGGACAGCCCCCAGTGAAATCAGAGGTGAGAGCACAAAGCAATACAGTAGGCAGACTCCGGTTTTTTTGGGGGGGAGATGCTCGAGAATATCCGGGTGGACCCCTGAGGCTCGATCCCACATTTGCGTATGCCGAGCCTCCTTCCTCATGACCTTTGTCCAGAGTGGAATGCCTCCCCGGCTCCCGGCACATGATCAGTGCATGCTCAGTCACGATATCAGTGCCTGCTCAGCCACGTGATCACTGACGGCACAGTCACGTGATCAGCGCCTCTCAGTCACGTGATCACCGTATGATAAACACGTGATCAGTGAACGACCAGCCACGTGATCACTGCATGCGCGGTCAGGTGGTCAGTTCCTGATCAGCCACCTGATCAGTGCGTGCACAGTCCCCTGATCAGCGCCTGTCAGTCACTGATCACTGCCTGATCAACACGTGATCAGTGCCCGAACAGCCACGTCATCAGTGCATGCGCAGTCACGTGATCAGTGCATGATAGCCACGTGATCAGTGCGTGCACAGTCCCATGATCAGCGCCTGTCAGTCACTGATCATTGCCTGATAAACACGTGATCAGTGCATGATGAGCCATGTGATCAGTGCCTGATCAGCCACGTCATCAGTGCATGCGCAGTCACGTCATCAGTGCATGATAGCCACGTGATCAGTGCAGGCTCAGTCACGTGATCTGGACTTGATCAGCCACGTGATCAGTGCCTGCAGAGTCACGTGATCAGGGCCTGCTGAGCTGCGTGATTCCTGCCGGCTCATCTGCATGACAATTGCCAGCTGAGCTGCGTGATTCCTGTTGGCTCATCTGCTTGACAATTGCCAGCTGAGCTGCGTGATTCCTGCCTGGTCACGTGCTTGATTATTGCCAGTTGAGCAGCATGATTCGTCACTGCTGAGCTCCATGCTTATTGCCTGCTGATTGCGTGGTTCGTGTCTGCTCAGCTCTTTGAGTATTGCCTCCTGAGGTCCCTGTTCGGTCGCCACCTGCCGGGGACCAGCCCCAACTGATCCAGGGTATTCGAAGGAGAGATGGCCTAGGCGACTATTTATATGCTAATCAGAGATGTCAAGAATAATAGTATGAGGAGAGCTCAGTAGGAAAATTCGGTGGAGAAAAGAGACTGAGTAGCTTGGTTTACGCGGAAGACCAATCAAACTTCAAGACAAGAAGTTTGCACCACTTACGTAGGCCGCAGGCGCCCTCTCGAATAGCGAAAGGTGCCTCACCCTAGACACCTTCTCGAGTGGGTCTTAGCAGCCCAGGCATAATTAGTAAGCGTGGTGGGTTCCGCGCTCCAGATGGAGACTCAGCTGGAAGTTAAAGGGAAGAATGACAAGGAACTTTATGAATTGGAGCTGTAAGTGAACTCTTTGACAGAGAGAGCGAGATGGTGGTGGGGGACAGCCCCCAGTGAAATCAGAGGTGAGAGCACAAAGCAATACAGTAGGCAGACTCCGGTTTTTTTGGGGGGGAGTTGCTCGAGAATATCCGGGTGGACCCCTGAGGCTCGATCCCACATTTGCGTATGCCGAGCCTCCTTCCTCATGACCTTTGTCCAGAGTGGAATGCCTCCCCGGCTCCCGGCACATGATCAGTGCATGCTCAGTCACGATATCAGTGCCTGCTCAGCCACGTGATCACTGACGGCACAGTCACGTGATCAGCGCCTCTCAGTCACGTGATCACCGTATGATAAACACGTGATCAGTGAACGACCAGCCACGTGATCACTGCATGCGCGGTCAGGTGGTCAGTTCCTGATCAGCCACCTGATCAGTGCGTGCACAGTCCCCTGATCAGCGCCTGTCAGTCACTGATCACTGCCTGATCAACACGTGATCAGTGCCCGAACAGCCACGTCATCAGTGCATGCGCAGTCACGTGATCAGTGCATGATAGCCACGTGATCAGTGCGTGCACAGTCCCATGATCAGCGCCTGTCAGTCACTGATCATTGCCTGATAAACACGTGATCAGTGCATGATGAGCCATGTGATCAGTGCCTGATCAGCCACGTCATCAGTGCATGCGCAGTCAGGTCATCAGTGCATGATAGCCACGTGATCAGTGCATGCTCAGTCACGTGATCTGGACTTGATCAGCCACGTGATCAGTGCCTGCAGAGTCACGTGATCAGGGCCTGCTGAGCTGTGTGATTCCTGCCGGCTCATCTGCATGACAATTGCCATCTGAGCTGCGTGATTCCTGTTGGCTCATCTGCTTGACAATTGCCAGCTGAGCTGCGTGATTCCTGCCTGGTCACGTGCTTGATTATTGCCAGTTGAGCAGCATGATTCGTCACTGCTGAGCTCCATGCTTATTGCCTGCTGATTGCGTGGTTCGTGTCTGCTCAGCTCTTTGAGTATTGCCTCCTGAGGTCCCTGTTCGGTCGCCACCTGCCGGGGACCAGCCCCAACTGATCCAGGGTATTCGAAGGAGAGATGGCCTAGGCGACTATTTATATGCTAATCAGAGATGTCAAGAATAATAGTATGAGGAGAGCTCAGTAGGAAAATTCGGTGGAGAAAAGAGACTGAGTAGCTTGGTTTACGCGGAAGACCAATCAAACTTCAAGACAAGAAGTTTGCACCACTTACGTAGGCCGCAGGCGCCCTCTCGAATAGCGAAAGGTGCCTCACCCTAGACACCTTCTCGAGTGGGTCTTAGCAGCCCAGGCATAATTAGTAAGCGTGGTGGGTTCCGCGCTCCAGATGGAGACTCAGCTGGAAGTTAAAGGGAAGAATGACAAGGAACTTTATGAATTGGAGCTGTAAGTTAACTCTTTGACAGAGAGAGCGAGATGGTGGTGGGGGACAGCCCCCAGTGACATCAGAGGTGAGAGCACAAAGCAATACAGTAGGCAGACTCTGTTTTTTTTGCGGGGGGAGATGCTCGAGAATATCCGGGTGGACCCCTGAGGCTCGATCCCACATTTGCGTATGCCGAGCCTCCTTCCTCATGACCTTTGTCCAGAGTGGAATGCCTCCCCGGCTCCCGGCACATGATCAGTGCATGCTCAGTCACGATATCAGTGCCTGCTCAGCCACGTGATCACTGACGGCACAGTCACGTGATCAGCGCCTCTCAGTCACGTGATCACCGTATGATAAACACGTGATCAGTGAACGACCAGCCACGTGATCACTGCATGCGCGGTCAGGTGGTCAGTTCCTGATCAGCCACCTGATCAGTGCGTGCACAGTCCCCTGATCAGCGCCTGTCAGTCACTGATCACTGCCTGATCAACACGTGATCAGTGCCCGAACAGCCACGTCATCAGTGCATGCGCAGTCACGTGATCAGTGCATGATAGCCACGTGATCAGTGCGTGCACAGTCCCATGATCAGCGCCTGTCAGTCACTGATCATTGCCTGATAAACACGTGATCAGTGCATGATGAGCCATGTGATCAGTGCCTGATCAGCCACGTCATCAGTGCATGCGCAGTCACGTCATCAGTGCATGCTCAGTCACGTGATCTGGACTTGATCAGCCACGTGATCAGTGCCTGCAGAGTCACGTGATCAGGGCCTGCTGAGCTGCGTGATTCCTGCCGGCTCATCTGCATGACAATTGCCAGCTGAGCTGCGTGATTCCTGTCGGCTCATCTGCTTGACAATTGCCAGCTGAGCTGCGTGATTCCTGCCTGGTCACGTGCTTGATTATTGCCAGTTGAGCAGCATGATTCGTCACTGCTGAGCTCCATGCTTATTGCCTGCTGATTGCGTGGTTCGTGTCTGCTCAGCTCTTTGAGTATTGCCTCCTGAGGTCCCTGTTCGGTCGCCACCTGCCGGGGACCAGCCCCAACTGATCCAGGGTATTCGAAGGAGAGATGGCCTAGGCGACTATTTATATGCTAATCAGAGATGTCAAGGATAATAGTATGAGGAGAGCTCAGTAGGAAAATTCGGTGGAGAAAAGAGACTGAGTAGCTTGGTTTACGCGGAAGACCAATCAAACTTCAAGACAAGAAGTTTGCACCACTTACGTAGGCCGCAGGCGCCCTCTCGAATAGCGAAAGGTGCCTCACCCTAGACACCTTCTCGAGTGGGTCTTAGCAGCCCAGGCATAATTAGTAAGCGTGGTGGGTTCCGAGCTCCAGATGGAGACTCAGCTGGAAGTTAAAGGGAAGAATGACAAGGAACTTTATGAATTGGAGCTGTAAGTTAACTCTCTGACAGAGAGAGCGAGATGGTGGTGGGGGACAGCCCCCAGTGAAATCAGAGGTGAGAGCACAAAGCAATACAGTAGGCAGACTCTGTTTTTTTTGGGGGGGAGATGCTCGAGAATATCCGGGTGGACCCCTGAGGCTCGATCCCACATTTGCGTATGCCGAGCCTCCTTCCTCATGACCTTTGTCCAGAGTGGAATGCCTCCCCGGCTCCCGGCACATGATCAGTGCATGCTCAGTCACGATATCAGTGCCTGCTCAGCCACGTGATCACTGACGGCACAGTCACGTGATCAGCGCCTCTCAGTCACGTGATCACCGTATGATAAACACGTGATCAGTGAACGACCAGCCACGTGATCACTGCATGCGCGGTCAGGTGGTCAGTTCCTGATCAGCCACCTGATCAGTGCGTGCACAGTCCCCTGATCAGCGCCTGTCAGTCACTGATCACTGCCTGATCAACACGTGATCAGTGCCCGAACAGCCACGTCATCAGTGCATGCCCAGTCACGTGATCAGTGCATGATAGCCACGTGATCAGTGCGTGCACAGTCCCATGATCAGCGATTGTCTGTCACTGATCATTGCCTGATAAACACGTGATCAGTGCATGATGAGCCATGTGATCAGTGCCTGATCAGCCACGTCATCAGTGCATGCGCAGTCACGTCATCAGTGCATGCTCAGTCACGTGATCTGGACTTGATCAGCCACGTGATCAGTGCCTGCAGAGTCAGGTGATCAGGGCCTGCTGAGCTTCGTGATTCCTGTCGGCTCATCTGCTTGACAATTGTCAGCTGAGTTGCGTGATTCCTGCCTGGTCACGTGCTTGATTATTGCCAGTTGAGCAGCATGATTCGTCACTGCTGAGCTCCATGCTTATTGCCTGCTGATTGCGTGGTTCGTGTCTGCACAGCTCTTTGAGTATTGCCTCCTGAGGTCCCTGTTCGGTCGCCACCTGCCGGGGACAGCCCCAACTGATCCAGGGTATTCGAAGGAGAGATGGCCTAGGCGACTATTTACATTCTAATCAGAGATGTTAAGAATAATAGTATGAGGAGAGCTCAGTAGGAAAATTCGGTGGAGAAAAGAGACTGAGTAGCTTGGTTTACGCGGAAGACCAATCAAACTTCAAGACAAGAAGTGTGCACCACTTACGTAGGCCGCAGGCGCCCTCTGGAATAGCGAAAGGTGCCTCACCCTAGACACCTTCTCGAGTGGGTCTTAGCAGCCCAGGCATAATTAGTAAGCGTGGTGGGTTCCGCGCTCCAGATGGAGACTCAGCTGGAAGTTAAAGGGAAGAATGACAAGGAACTTTATGAATTGGAGCTGTAAGTTAACTCTCTGACAGAGAGAGCGAGATGGTGGTGGGGGACAGCCCCCAGTGACATCAGAGGTGAGAGCACAAAGCAATACAGTAGGCAGACTCTGGTTTTTTTGGGGGGGAGATGCTCGAGAATATCCGGGTGGACCCCTGAGGCTCGATCCCACATTTGCGTATGCCGAGCCTCCTTCCTCATGACCTTTGTCCAGAGTGGAATGCCTCCCCGGCTCCCGGCACATGATCAGTGCATGCTCAGTCACGATATCAGTGCCTGCTCAGCCACGTGATCACTGACGGCACAGTCACGTGATCAGCGCCTCTCAGTCACGTGATCACCGTATGATAAACACGTGATCAGTGAACGACCAGCCACGTGATCACTGCATGCGCGGTCAGGTGGTCAGTTCCTGATCAGCCACCTGATCAGTGCGTGCACAGTCCCCTGATCAGCGCCTGTCAGTCACTGATCACTGCCTGATCAACACGTGATCAGTGCCCGAACAGCCACGTCATCAGTGCATGCGCAGTCACGTGATCAGTGCATGATAGCCACGTGATCAGTGCGTGCACAGTCCCATGATCATCGGTTGTCTGTCACTGATCATTGCCTGATAAACACGTGATCAGTGCACGATGAGCCATGTGATCAGTGCCTGATCAGCCACGTCATCAGTGCATGCGAAGTCACGTCATCAGTGCATGCTCAGTCACGTGATCTGGACTTGATCAGCCACGTGATCAGTGCCTGCAGAGTCACGTGATCAGGGCCTGCTGAGCTGCGTGATTCCTGCCGGCTCATCTGCATGACAATTGCCAGCTGAGCTGCGTGATTCCTGTTGGCTCATCTGCTTGACAATTGCCAGCTGAGCTGCGTGATTCCTGCCTGGTCACGTGCTTGATTATTGCCAGTTGAGCAGCATGATTCGTCACTGCTGAGCTCCATGCTTATTGCCTGCTGATTGCGTGGTTCGTGTCTGCTCAGCTCTTTGAGTATTGCCTCCTGAGGTCCCTGTTCGGTCGCCACCTGCCGGGGACAGCCCCAACTGATCCAGGGTATTCGAAGGAGAGATGGCCTAGGCGACTATTTACATGCTAATCAGAGATGTCAAGAATAATAGTATGAGGAGAGCTCAGTAGGAAAATTCGGTGGAGAAAAGAGACTGAGTAGCTTGGTTTACGCGGAAGACCAATCAAACTTCAAGACAAGAAGTGTGCACCACTTACGTAGGCCGCAGGCGCCCTCTGGAATAGCGAAAGGTGCCTCACCCTAGACACCTTCTCGAGTGGGTCTTAGCAGCCCAGGCATAATTAGTAAGCGTGGTGGGTTCCGCGCTCCAGATGGAGACTCAGCTGGAAGTTAAAGGGAAGAATGACAAGGAACTTGATGAATTGGAGCTGTAAGTTAACTCTTTGACAGAGAGAGCGAGATGGTGGTGGGGGACAGCCCCCAGTGAAATCAGAGGTGAGAGCACAAAGCAATACAGTAGGCAGACTCTGGGATTTTTTGGGGGGGGAGATGCTCGAGAATATCCGGGTGGACCCCTGAGGCTCGATCCCACATTTGCGTATGCCGAGCCTCCTTCCTCATGACCTTTGTCCAGAGTGGAATGCCTCCCCGGCTCCCGGCACATGATCAGTGCATGCTCAGTCACGATATCAGTGCCTGCTCAGCCACGTGATCACTGACGGCACAGTCACGTGATCAGCGCCTCTCAGTCACGTGATCACCGTATGATAAACACGTGATCAGTGAACGACCAGCCACGTGATCACTGCATGCGCGGTCAGGTGGTCAGTTCCTGATCAGCCACCTGATCAGTGCGTGCACAGTCCCCTGATCAGCGCCTGTCAGTCACTGATCACTGCCTGATCAACACGTGATCAGTGCCCGAACAGCCACGTCATCAGTGCATGCCCAGTCACGTGATCAGTGCATGATAGCCACGTGATCAGTGCGTGCACAGTCCCATGATCAGCGGTGTCTGTCATGATCATTGCCTGATAAACACGTGATCAGTGCATGATGAGCCATGTGATCAGTGCCTGATCAGCACGCTCAGTGCAGCGCAGCACGTCATCAGTGCATGCTCAGTCACGTGATCTGGACTTGATCAGCCACGTGATCATGCCTGCAGAGTCACGTGATCAGGGCCTGCTGAGCTGTGTGATTCCTGCCGGCTCATCTGCATGACAATTGCCATGAGCTGCGTGATTCCTGTTGGC
>NW_020191161.1:0-60176 GCF_002263795.3 Bos taurus
AGGAAGAAGGATTAACCATTAAAAGACCTAACTGTTAGCTCAGGAACTTCTGTGATATCTGTAAATAACTTTCTAAATGGGAAATAGAATTTGAAGAACGATATTAGGATATGTTGTAACTGATCAATTTTGCTTTACACTGAGCTAAATGCAACATTGTTAACTAATTATACTCCAATATACTACTTTCGCCAACAAAGGTCCATCTAGTCAAGGCTATGGTTTTTACCTGTGGTCATGTATGGATGTGAGAGTTGGACTGTGAAGAAGGCTGAGTGCCGAAGAATTGATGCTTTTGAACTGTGGTGTTGGAGAAGACTCTTGAGAGTCCCTTGGACTGCAAGGAGATCCAACCAGTCCATTCTGAAGATCAGCCCTGGGATTTCTTTGGAAGGACTGATGCTAAAGCTGAAACTCCAGTACTTTGGCCACCTCATGCGAAGTGTTGACTCATTGGAAAGACTCTGATGCAGGGAGGGATTGGGGACAGGAGGAGAAGGGGACGACAGAGGATGAGATGGCTGGATGGCATCACTGACTCGATGGACGTGAGTCTCAGTGAACTCCGGGAGTTGGTGTTGAACAGGGAGGCCTGGCGTGCTGCAATTCATGGGGTCGCAAAGAGTCGGACACGACTGAGCGACTGACCTGATCTGATAAAATTAAAAATTTTTAAAAAGAAAATAAACTTTCATAGAAGACAAAGATAGCAATATAAACTAAAAAACATTGAGAATGAGGCAAAATATTATTGTACTTCACGGTATACTAGCTTTATCAATATAAATATAGTCATTATTTGAAATGGAAGGAAATTAACTCAGCATTGCTCTTTCACATAAAGGCATATAAATGCATATTCAGATATAGATACAAACAATAATGGCATTTTTATCAACCATTCATCTCCTTGTATGTTGTCCATTATAATAGAATCTGTTTGTTGTCTCTCTTAATATAGTGGTATCCTCTTTCATATATCAGATGTTTGTTAAGCACCTACTATGTGTCAGAGTGTTTCAGGCACTGGAGATACAGTGGTAAAAAAATTCCTTGTCCTCATGGAATTTATATTTTATTCTCAATTTAGGTAGAGATAAGCAAAGAAGCCAAATATATCATGTAATCACTAAGGACTATGGAGATAAAACAGGCAGAGGGAAAAAGAACTCAGTTAACTAAACATACATGGAATTAGAAAGAACACTAACTTGTTCTATATTTTTCATTTTTGTCACTAATATAAGAAATCTAAGACTCTGTGGAACTGACATTGAGAAAATCATGCCCAGAATTATATCTTATTAGTCAATGCAGTGTTTAAAGTGGACATGGTGAGTTTTTAGCCACATCTTCAAAATATACATTCTTCATGTATTTTACAGGCAATCTTCTTTTTTAAAGTTGAAATACAGTCCATGGGGTCGGAAAGAGTTGGACATGACTGAGGGACTAAGCACAGCACATAGTTGATTTACAATGTTGTTTTTTTAACTGTTTATATGCAATCTTAACCCTGTTATTGATGACGGATTTCTTTTGCCCTGATGGCTATCTCTTTGTAGAATCTTAATAAGTTTGAGATTAGAAACAAAGACTTTCCTGCAATGCATGTGGTCTTAGTTCTTTTACACATTTCTTATTGGATGTTTTAAGTTATAAAAAAAATAGCACATTAATTTTTTGAAAATGACAACATATCTTATTCAGGAATAACTCTGGAACTTCATGAAAGAAGCTTATTTTCCCACTGTTAATTTTGCATGCCAAAATGCTCATATCATTAGTCATTTCTCTCAAATATATCCTTGCAATTTTTAACTGAACTGAGCCTATGAATTTAGTAATTTTCTAGTAGCAAATAAGATCCTACGGGAATGAGACACCAAGAAAAAGGTGGGGTTGGAGATAGTTTTGAGTATAGGTATAGGCCTAGGATTCAGGATGTTCCATTGTATTTCAAAAATATGTGGGAGATACCAGTTTTGGAAGGACAAGCCTTGTGCACTTTTAAAGTTTGTTTAGTGTTGGCTCGTTTCTGGCTATGCAGTGAAAGTAAAAGTATTAGTCACTCAGTCATGGCCAACTCTTTGGGACCCCATGGACTATAGCCCACCAGGCTCCTCTGTCAATGGAATTCTCCAGGCAAGGATACTGGTTGGGTTTACCATTTACTTCTCCAGGGGATACATACAATGTATATATTTAATATACATATTAAGTAACCAGAAAATGAAAATTCATGGTTGGAGAGAATATTAACCAAGTTTTAATAGTTCTAATGTGAAAGACAATGCCTTTGCTAGCTTGCATTAAGCGATGTGAAATATACTCTATGAAAACATTTCCCAAAGCTGGCCTTTTGTTACAAAAATTTGAGATATGTGCAATTCACACATCTTTGATCAATTTAAGCACATTCTGTCTTACTGGCAGGGACCAAAATCTGTAATCAGACAAGGAGTCCTCTGATGGGGGAGATGATAGAAATGGCAATGACAGTGCACACGGGGTCCTAATTGAGGAATTTTCTAACGGTTATCTAGTAATACGGGGTGCCCTCCATTTGGACTCTGGCAGTAAGTTGAGTATTCTTTGGTTCCCAATCAGTGAAGTGAAAAATCATCCAGTTGTGTTTGACTCTTTGAGACTCCATGGACTATACAGTCCATGGAATTCTCCAGGCCAGAATACTAGAGTGGGTAGCCATTCTCCAGGGAATCTTCCCAACCCAGGGATCAAACTCAGGTCTCCCTCATTGCAGGCGGATTCTTTACCAGCTGAGCCACCAGGGAATCCCAGTCAGGATGAGCACAGTTCAAAATGTTCTCAAGTCCTGGGCCAGGGGGAATGATCTCATTTGGGACATTATTAAGTTCCTGTGAAGAGGAAAGACATTAACCACTCACAAATATTTTGTCATTGACTAAACTGCAAAGATGTATCTGTTAAAGCCATCCATCTGAGTAGACTAGTTCTCTCGAATAGTAAAGAATGTCAATACATCCTAAAAGCGAGTCGATATGTCAGGCATTGACAAAGCTGCTTTGAAGCCAAATGATCTGCTTTGTGCATTCACCTTTCTTCCAAAATATATTCACCAACACATGCAAATCTGGACTCGGCCTCCTCTGATGGAGCCTTTTCAAAGTAAACTGAGTTTCTTTGGCTGCAGTGACACAGATGTTTGGGTGGGAGGAGGGGTGGAGGTGATGGTGGCCATGCTATTTCAAGGCTGGGGAAATGGGTGACCCAGCTAACTAAATGACATGAACTCCCTCACAGACATGCCAGGCTTCCCCTTCATCTGCTCATGGCTGGAAACAGAAGAGCTCCATTGAATCAATTAAAGCAACAAGTTAGATTGACCCAAATTCTTTCAGGAAATGCAAAAGCCTGCTGGCTCCTGGGATTAGCTGGAGTTTCCCAATTGCTCCCCATCTGTACATCACCTTTGGGTCCACTCTAGCTGTGGATGGCTACATCTGCTCACCTCAGTGGCTTGTTTTCCAAACCAAGGTAATTTGAGAACCGCCTAGTTCTAATCAAGCTTCTTTGAACTCTGGAGAAACTTTGTGGCCAGCCCAAAGAGAAATTTGGCCTTCTTCTGAATTGATTTGCTGCATCTCTGGCATTCTTTTCCACCACCTGCCCTTGCTCTTCTGTAATTCCAGGTGTTGTAGCCAACTTGTTAGACGCAGCTTCGTGGAGAACACAGCCCAGAGCAGGTACCATTCAAGGCTTCATTTCTTATAAAGAAAGAAGGATGGGGCCAAGTGGCTGTAGGGGAAATAGCAGCATGGAAAAATAACTGTTTTTTTCCCATCAGGGTAGTGGCATCAGAAGAAGTGAAGAAAGGTCCAAGAACCTTATAGGCAATGACTGATGGCAGAACTCAGATTAAAGGAGACATGGGGCTTAGACAAATTATACTCAGGGCTCACTCTTTCAGCAATGGTTCCTACCCCTGTGATCTCTAGGGACCACAGAAAAAGCCTATGGCACACAGGTTCTTAAACCTGGCTGCACATTAGAATCTCCTGGAAAGCCTAAAACTGTATAGCACAGGGAGCTCAGCTCAGTGCTGTGATGACCTAGGTGGGTGGGATGTGGGGAGGTGGGAAGGAGGTTCTAGAGGGAGGGGGTATGTGTGTATATATATAGCTGCTTCACATTGTCGTACAGCAGAAACTAACACAACATTGTAAAGCAATTATATTCCAATGAAAATTTATTATAGGCACAAGCCCCTCCCTCAGAGAATCGTTCTTAATCAGTGTGGGGATAGGACCATGGCATCGGCACTTTAAAAGCTCTCCAGATGAAAACCAGAATTGCCATAAAGGACATCATTGAGCTGATTGACCACATTTGAGTATGGACGTTTTATTAGATCATATTGCTGTGTCAATGTTAAAACTCCTGAACTTGATAACTAGATTGTGGTTACCTAAGAGGATGTTCTTGTTCTTTTTTTTTTTTTTTTTTATTGAAGGATGTTCTTGTTCTTAGGAAATACATGCTACCATATTTAGGAGTGAAGAACATGATGTCTGCAATTTAGGTGAATGGATTAAAGGGGGAAATACCATGTAGAAACATAACAAGGGATGGATACAGTAAGTGGCAAAATGCTAACATTTGGCAAATCTGGGTGAGGGCTTACCCTGCTGGCAAGGGTTCCTTGTACTATTCTTAGAACTCTTCTGTTAGTTTAAAATGATTTCCAAATAAAAAAAAATTCTAAAAAGTACCCCAGATGAAATAATGTACAACAACATTTAGAAACTACTGGATTCAGAAAAACAGAGAATGAGTACCTATTAAACAGCGGTTACAGTGCAAGCCTTTCTGAGTCACTGTCCTACACCAGTTCATCTCTCTTCTTTAATGGTCATGTAAATCTCCTGGGAGTCTGGTTAAAAACTGTTTCTGATTCAGAAAGTCTGAGCTGAGGCCTGAGATTCTGCATTTTTAATAGACTCTCTGGTGATGCCAGTGCCTCTGGTCCATGGGCCACACCTAGAATAGCAAAGCTCTACGACTGAATCACCCTGCCATCCACCTGTCAATCAATCAACATGTTTTTTTGGAACCATCTCCTCTGGGCTCAGCAGTGTAGGAGAATCCCAAGCTCTGGGATCTAACCCCTGATGATCTGAAGTGGAACTGATGTAATAATAATAATAGAAAGAAACTGCACCACTAATGTAATATGTAATGTACTTGAATCATCCAGAAACTGTTCCCCCCACCCCCCAGTCCATGGAAAAAATTATCTTCCACGAAACAGGTCCCTGGTGCCAAAAAGGTTGGGGACTGCTGCTCCAAGTGAAGTAGGGTGGGCCTGCAGAGCTCTGTGGATAGGTAGTCCATCCATCTTGACCTCTGGACTATGGCATCACCCTGTGAGCCATGCGGCTTGGCCCTGTCAGAGTCACTCTGATCCCCAGAACAGAATGGAGCCCAGCGGAAGAAGCTGAAACAAAGGCTGGCAGCACATGGAAGGGGGGTAAGAAGCAAAACAGCCCATGATGCAGGTCACAGGGGAAGTTCAGCCCCTCCTGGTGGGTGGCAGTTGGGGCCAAGCTGAGGCTCCAGCAGAGAGCAGCATAATTCTGATGAGGTGTCTGGGTACAGGCTGCCTGAATCTGGTTGCCTCCTCCAGCGTGGAGACTCATTTCTTAGAGTTAGATGTCCAAGGAAGATTCTCGTTTCATGCTGACTGTGGCATGCTTCGAGTTTGTTGCTTTTGCTGTAAGAGGAGCCAAAATGTCTCTCCCCTGGTGGGAGCAGATGGAGCATAGCCCCTGCCTCCATCAGAATTTTCCAGGCCTTGCCTCCCTCCTTTCCCTCATGGCAGCGCCCTTCCCCTCTGCCTGCCTGCTGTGATCATGTTTTCCATGCATTGAATTAGAGGCCAGTCAGTTATTTGTATCTCCCCTGTTTACATCCAAATCAAGGCCAACTAACGGGTGCACAGAAGGACCCAGCTGGGCTTTACTGAGCAGGCAGCCCCAGAGAAGTTTCTGGAAGACAATTGAGAAAGACCTGGCTGACAGGTCTGAGTTTGGATCAGAGTGTTGCCATCGAAGAGCTGTATAAACTTGAGCAAGTTATTTAACATCTCTGAGGTTTAGGTTCCTCATCTGTAAAGTGGGGCTGATGATAGCATTAAATTCATAGGGCACTGAACATCAAATGAGTTAGAGAGCTGAGCAGGAGCTTACTAGATGGAAGACAGGCATTCATTTGATGGGGATTTATTGAGTTTCTTCTATGTATAGACATATGTGTGTGTTAGTCGCTCAGTCATGTCCGACTCTTTGTGACTCCATGGACTGTAGCCCACCAGGCTCTTCTGTCCATGGGATTCTCCAGGCAAGAATACTGGAGTGGGTTGACATTTCTTTCTCCAGAAGATCTTCCTGACCCAGGGATCAAACCCAGGTCTCCTGCATTGCAGGCAGATTCTTTACTGTCTGAGCCACCAGGGAAGACCCATATGTATAAACATACTTTATACTGTTCTGAACCTGAAAGAGTGTAGGTGTTTGGTGCAGGAAGTGGAGAGCTTCAGTGCCTGGCTTTGGGTTTGAACCTGTACACTTCACTTACTAGGTGACTTTGTAGCAACTCCTGAACCTTTCTGGGGCTCCATTCTCTCATCTGTAAAATGGGTATGATAATAGTCCCTACCTCTGAGGATTGCTGTGAGGATTAAAGATGGGCTTAGAATGGGAGTTTAACAAGGATTAAGTGTTATTTGCAAAAGTTCCTGCAGTCGAGAGTCATAGGAGCTGCTTTGAGAAACCACACACACACTCATACACACGCATACACTATCACCACACGAGTGGGCAGCCCAGAGAGGACAGGTTACAGGAGAGACACAAATAGGCATTCATTGCCTGTTGGAGGCTCTTTGAACCTCAGGCCAGGGCCCATTTCTGCAAAAAATTCTCTCTGGGACTGTGGTGCCGTGAGCCCCTGGATTTTTTTTTATATGGAAGTAAAATCCACATAACATGTAATTAACCATTTTTTTTTGGCCATGTTGTGCGACCTGTGGGATCTTAGTTCCCTGACCAGCAATCAAACCCGTGCCCTCTGCATTGGGAGTGCAGAGTCTTAACCACCAGCAAAGTTCCTGCAAGTGACCATTCGAAAGTGAACAGTTCAGTGGCATTTAGTACAGTCACCGTGTTGGCTGCCCCCTGCCCCCTGAGTTCTTTAGAGTTGGTTTCCCCTTTCAACTGGCTGTATCCAGAGGAGGCAGCCCTCATTTGTTTTTGTCAGTCTTCCTGTCACTGTACCATACCTGTCTCCATTCCCACCTGGTTCCTCCCCCTCCATTTTTCCAATGGGCCTGTCTCTCTGCACCCTTCTACCTTTTAGGGAGACAGGAGTAGGTGTCTCTGGCTGACATCTACATTTAGGGAGAGGGAGGGAGTATGTTGACCCACTGGAAAGGTGCCAGCTCTGAAGGGTGGCACCAACAGAGTTCAGGTTGGAGCTGGTAAAGCCACTTTTTGATACGGATGAAAACAGGCACAACCCATTGTCGCTTCGCCCTCCAGTGGCCCCAGGGACAGCAGACAATGCAAAAGGGATTACTACAAACTATTCAGTCCTGAATATTCATTGGCAGGACTGATGCTGAAGCTGAAATTCCAATACTTTGGCCACCTGATGTGAAGAACTGACTCCTTGGAAAAGACCCTGATGCTGGGAAAGTTTGAAGGCAGGAGGAGAAGGGGACGACAGAGGATGAGATGGTTGGATGGCATCACCGACATAATGGACATGAGTTTGAGCAAGCTCCGGGTGTTGGTGATGGACAGGGAGGCCTGGGGTGCTGCAGTCCATGGCGTCGCAAAGAGTCAGACATGACTGAGTGACTGAACTGAACTGAACTTCTCTGAACTCCCTTCCATGTCTTTCATCAAGTATAGTTGGGAGAGCACTAGGGGACTCCTCAGGGTTTGGTACAGCAAAGGATTAAATAAAGGCAGTTGAAGTCTTTTAAAGATGGCTCTGGCCTAGTCCATTTTCCTAAAATCACAGCCTATCTATCACAGAGGTTGTCAAGCACATTAACTTGACATGATATGGCTGACAATGCCTTGCATGGTGTCAGTGCTGGCCTCACAGCACACGCTCAAAGGGTGATGACTCTTTTTGTGACTTGTTTTTCTTGGAGGGAAGGCAGAATGCAAAAGGAAGAGGGAGGTAGCAGCCAGGGGCAGGCAGTTTGGGCTGTTGGGCCTCCTGGACCACAAGGTTTGCCAATTCCCCCCTTTCCTTGAAATGAAGGTGTGACTTTGAAACTCAGTTGCTTCCTTTTTAAAGAATTAATTAATTTATTGTAATTGGAGGATAATTACTTTACAGTATTGTGAAGGTTTTTGCCATACATAGATATGAATCACCCATGGGTGCACATGTGTCTCCCCACCCTGAACCCCCCTCCCACATCCCTCCCCATCCTATCCCTGTGGGTTGTCCTGGAGCACCAGCTTTGAGTGCCCTACTTCATGCATCAAACTTGCACTGGTCATCTGTTTTACATGTGGTAATATACATGTTTCACTGCTATACTCTCAAATCATCCCACCCTTGCCTTTTCCCACATAGCCCCAAAGTCTGTTCTTTACATCTGTGTCTCCTTTGCTGTCCTGCCTGTAGGATCGTTGTTACCTTATTTCTAAATTCCATATATATGGGTTAATATACACTATTTGGGAGAAGGCAATGGTGCCCCACTCCAGTACTCTTGCCTGGAAAATCCCATGGACGGAGGAGCCTGGTGGGCTGCACTCCATGGGGTCGCTAAGAGTCGGACACGACTGAGCGACTTCACTTTCACCTTTCACTTTCATGCATTGGAGAAGGAAATGGCAACCCACTCCAGTGTTCTTGCCTGGAGAATCCCAGGGACGGGGGAGCCTGGTGGGCTGCCGTCTATGGGGTCACACAGAGTCGGACACGACTGAAGCGACTTAGCAGCAGCAGCAGCAGCAGCATACAGTATTTGTCTTTTTCTTTCTAACTTAATTCACTCTGTATGATAGGCTCCACTTTCATCCACCTCATTAGATCAGTTGCTTCCTTTTAAAATTTGTTTATTTCAGTGCTTCAGGTCTTAGTTTCTGCACATAGGATCTTCTATCTTCATTGTGGCATTTGAGCTCTTTAGATGCAGCATTTGAACTCTTAGTCGTGGCATGTGGGATCTAGTTCCCTGACCCCCTGGCCCTCTGCATTGGGAGTGTGGGAGTCTTAGCCGCTGGAGCACCAGGGTAGTCGCCCCAAACACAGTTGCTTCTTATTCACTCCGGAACAGTTTATGCACCAGGCTGTGTCTGACTTTCCATGTAGCTTATTTCTGTTTCCCAGGAATGTTGGCAAGGGGATGAAGCCTAGTTAAAGCTCTCCCCACTCCCTCACCCTTCACCTTTCACCTCTCCTGATATACAAATGCTTCAGCAGCAAAGGAGGCAAGACTCTCCAAGCAAGAAATAACTTCTCTTGTCCCTAACTGTAGACATGAAAGACAGGGGAGAAGAGAAGCCGGGGATGCAGTGGAGGGGAGAGGAGTCCTCTAAGACCCATGGAAAGTTTTCTTTTTTCTTAATAGGAATTGAATTCAACGTTTTCAGAAATTATAAACGTTCCACACCTTCAGTGCAACCAGTGAAACAATACACAGGCATATGAAGCAAAATAAGCAATGTGCTCCCCTCTCCTTTTCCTCTCTACAGAATAAGCAATAGTAACAGCCTGCGTCTGAATCCTCCCTCTGCCTTCCTGTGCACATGCGAAGGCATGCAGGCACAGAGCCTGTGGTTGGAGATTTTGGTGTTTGTACTAGAATGGGATCATGAGATACACATTGCTCTGCAGCCTGGTTTATGCACTTAAGTACATCACATATATGTGTTAGTATGTGATATTTTTCTCTTTCTGACTTATACTCTGTATGATGGGCTCTGGTTCCACCCATGTCTCTACAAATGACCCAATTTCATTCCTCTTTATGGTTGAGTAATATTCCATTGCACCACGTTTTTATCCATTCCTGTGTTGATGGACATTTAGGTTGCTTCTATGTCCTGGCTATTGTAAATAGTGCTGCAGTGAATATCGGGGTGTATGTGTCTTTTGGAATTAGGGTTGTCTCAGGGTATATATGCCTAGTAGTGGGATTGCCGGGCCATATGGTAGTTCTGTTTTTAGTGGAATCCAGGAAAATGGTACAGATGAACCTATTTGCAGGGCAGGAAGAGAGATGTGGATATAGAGGACGGATGTGTGTACATGGGGGAGGAGGGGAGGGTGGAACAAATTGGGAGAGTAGGATTGACACATATGCACACACATAGACACTGCCATTTGTGAAATAGGCAGCTAGTGGGAACCTCCTATATAGTTCAGGGGGCTCAGCGCAGTGCTCTGTGATGACTTTGATGGGTAGGATGGGGGCTGGAGGGAGGTCCAAGAGGGAGGGGATATATGTATGCATATAGCTGATTCACTTTGTTGTACAGCAGAAATGAATACAACGTTGTAAAGCAACTAGACCCCAATAAAAACAAACAACAATGACCAAAAAAAAAAAAAAAATGAGTACATCACAGACCTCCCAGCATACCAGTAGTCATAGATCTGGCTCATCTCTTCAAATAGCTACATAATACTCCATAACATGATTCTACTAGGATTTATTCAGCCATTTGTCTACTGAGGAGGGCTCAAGTTGTCTAGAACTTTGTGGTCATTCCTGTGAAAAAGGTCACAATCCCCACTCATCTCAGCATATTTACCAAGGCTGCTTAAGAAGATTGCTGGGTTTCAGAGGGCTTTAATTTACCTATGGCGAGATTGCTTGGCTGGTTTTCATAAACAGAATTCTGATTCTCTCCTTTTATTATCAAAAATTTTATTGTTCATCTGTTAAGCGGATCTCACTTGCCTTCTCAGTAATCCATGTATTGCCCCATAGTAGAGGGTGTGAACTGAAAAGGACTTTTGTAAGGAATGGACATCCAAAGATAGCATCTTCTTTCCTGTGTGATCCCAGGAAGAGGTGGATTACAATTTATCCAACTGGACCACATCTTCCTGATGCCTTCCTTCACTGATCTAGTCCAGTTATTCTCCTGCCTTTTCTAGCCATGAGCATTCTAGGCGCAACCTTGATAAGCAAAGAGAAACTACATTTTGTTGGGAGCAAACACATTCTGGCTTCTCCCCCAGGTAAAGATTCCTTTGCAAGACAATGCAAAAGGGCTAGAGTGGCCACACTAGGAAGATGAGCACAAATTACAGAAAATGATGAATATCAATCTGCTTAGCTGGTTTCTTTTGCAAAACTATCGTTGAACAGTGCCTTTAAAAATCAAGGACATGGTGGGGACATGGGTGTCCACTGTAAAGTTCTTCCAAACTTGTATAACAAAGTGTGAAAATATTGATATGTGGTTTGAGTTACAAAAATTCTGGTCACATACCATTATCTGGGCATATAAGATCCATATCAAAATACTTTACTGTGTATATACTTGATGCTTTTTAAAGCACTTTAAAACTCAAATTCCACTCTTACAGCAGCCTTGTGTGTCAGAAATCACTCTCACTGGACAACAGAGAGAATGAGGCCTGGAGAAGTAAATGATTTGTCCAAAGTCTCATATATAATTGGCTTCCCTGGTGGCTCAGTGGTAAAGAATTTTCCTGTGATGCACGAGATGCAGGTTCGATCCCTGGGTCAGGAAGATCCCCTAGAAAAGGAAATGGCAACCCACTCTAGGATTCTTGCCTGGGAAATCCCATGGAGAGAGGAACCGGGCAGATTGTAGCGCACTGGGTCACCAAAGAGCTGGACACAACTTACTGACTAAACAACAACACCGTATACATGATTGGCAACAGTGTGAAGCTTTGACTATGGGATCCTGAATCCAGTGTTCATTTCACTTGTAGGAAAGGGGTATAAAATGATATCTTCATTCCATTTTTCATTAGGCCTCTGTTTGAGTCTCATTTGGCTTAACCCAATTTCTCTTAGTCTAGGCATACAGATCTATGCTTCTTTCCATGACTGACTGAACACTGATGGAGCAGCAGTAATGTACTAGGTGTTCCAGAGACTGTAGAATTAGATCTGGCTGCTGCCCTATAGCTCCCAATCTCAGTTTGTTGAAGCCAATCTAAAATAGTTCTTGCTCTGAATAGACAGTACAGGTTTATAGGAACATGTCTCCTCTCTAAGCTTGTTTCTCACCAGTATGGACTCCTAAGGGAATCTCTTGTCAGACAGGAATATCTGGTAACTGGTGTTTGAGTAGTCCTGAAAAATCACCCTCATTTTGCCCAATTCAGTCTTAAAGATAGATGAATATGTCCGTTTGTTTTCCAGAAAAACAAATAGAGGCTAGTTTTCTCTTCTGAGGGGTCAGAAGTACATCTCACCCAAAATGTTATAGTCTGAAGCACATTGGAATGGTCTCTTTGATCCCAAATATTTTCTTTATCAGCGAAAATATCCCTTTTAGAGATATTACTCCTTTCTGACTGGGCTTCCCTCGTGGCTCAGTTGGTAAAGAATCTACCTGCAATGCAAGAGGCCTGGGTTCGATCCCCAAGTAGGGAAGATCCCCTGGAGAAGGAAATGGCAACCCACTCCAGTATTCTTGCCTGGAGAATTCCATGGAGAGAACAACCAGGCAGGTTATAGTTCATGGGGTCGCAAAGAGTCGGACACGACTGTGTGACTTACACTTTCATAGATACTATTTCTTTCCTTTAGGGACTTCCTATAGCTCAGACAGTAAAGAATCTGCCTGCAATGCAGGAGACCCAGGTTTGATCCCTGGGTCAGGAAGACCCTCTGGAGAAGGAAACGGCAATCCACTCCAGTATTCTTGCCTGGAAAATCCTATGGAGAGAGGAGCCTGGTGGGCTACAGCCCATGGGGTCACAAAGAGTGGGACACGACTGAATGACTAACACTACTCCTCCCCCTCCTTTCTGACTCTCACATCCTGTTAGTTAGCATACTATATTAACCATGCTCTGTGAATATGTTTTGCAATGTTGTGGACATCTATCCCTTTTCTAATCATTCCCACTGCCCCTGGCCTGATCAACTTCAACAGTTACCACAAGGTCCCAACAGGTCCCTCTACTTATTATCGATATCCTGTGGTTCACCCTGCATTCTACCAGCAGGATTCTATTTCTAAAACACCATTCTGGTTATGTCATACCCTTGGTCAAAAACCGTAGCTGGCTTTCCATTGCCTGGAGTTGTAGTTTTCAAAGTCTATTTGTTCATTCGTTCATTCTTTGGTTTCCAGTTACCAGGGGATGCTTTTTTCATGCAAAATACTAGGTATCTGAAACCTCCAAGTGAAAAGCAGATAAAAAAAAGTGACATGCTCCAAAAAAAGGAGCTGTGCTTTAGTTGAAGCGAGGAGGGAGGACACAGAGCCTCCTTTTTTCCCTTGGCCTCAGGGAACACAGTGTGGAGATCACTGACTTACTCCTGAGATTCAAAGGGCTTAACTTGGTATTCAAGAATGCACTACCCTGGCCCTAACATGCATCTCCTGTTGGGCTTCCAACTTTCTCCCAAAGGAATTTGCTTCAGCAGTTTGGTCTCCACACAGCTGGAGCTTTCTCCACATTTTTTTTTTTTTAACCAAAACTTTCTCTTTTTTTTAAAGCCACCCTTTAAAAAATATTTATTTAGTTTTGGCTGTGCTGGATCTTCGTTGCTGTGTGTGGGCTTTCTCTAGTTGCAGTGAGTAGGGGCGACTCTCCAGTGGCGATGCTCGGACTTCGCATTGTGGTAGCTTCTTGTGTCGCAGAACAGGGACTCTGGGCACCCAGGCTTCAGTAGTTGTGGCCCATGGGCTCAGGAGTTGCAGCTTGTGGGCTTAGTTGCCAGGAGGCATGTAGAATCTCTCCAGACCAGGGATCAAACTGGGGTCCCTTGCATTGAAAAGTGGATTCTTTACTACTAGACCACCAGGGAAGCCCAGCATTCCCCACTTTTTACCTTTTCCTGACATATGCATTGCTGTTCTCTCTTCCTTCATTGCACTCACCCTTCAAGGACAAGCTACTTCAAGAAAGCTTCTCTGACTACCTTGCTTCACAGACTACTCGATTCTCAGGGCTATGATGACTTTATCTTCCAAATAACAACAACAAAAAAAAATGGAGACAGAAGCTGTTCAGCGAAGAGATTGCCACAGAGACTGTTTTTATGTTCTCCTTCTAGCTAAAGAAGTCTCATGGTGTGAACTGTGAGGCCAAGGTTCCATGAGTTTGTGTCCCAGCCCTGCTACTTGTTAGCCATGTGACTCTAATTACTGTGCTTCAGGTCTCTTATCTGTAAAATGAGGACAATAATAGTACTCATCTCAAAGATTTATGTGAAGATTAAATTGTGTCAAGCTCTTAGAACACTGTTTGGCACTTAGTAAGCAGCTGATTGGAGAAGGAAATGGAACCCACTCCAATGTTCTTGCTTGGGAAATCCCATGGACAGAGGAGCCTGGTGGGCTACAGTCCATGGGGTCGCAGAGTCGGATACGGCTTAGCCACTAAACCACCACCACATGCAGTTGATAAAAGTTAACTATTATTAGGATAGCTCAGACATGAGGTCATGAAAGTCTGAGCTAAGGCAGAGGCCGTGGGGTGTCTATCAAGGGCAGAATTGTTGGGAGGTCTAAAGGTAGGGAATTGTGGAGAGAGTAAGATAAAGAGAGGGCTTCCCCAGTGGCTCAGTGGTAAAGAATTCACCTGCAGTGCAGGAGTTGAAGGAGATGCAGGTTTGATCCCTGGGTTGGGAAGATCCCCTGGAGGAAGGTACGGCAACCCATTCCAGTATTCTGGCCTGAAAAATTCCATGGACAGAGGAGCCTGGTAGGCCACAGTCCTCGGGGTCACTAAGAGTCAGACGCTACTGAGGCGACTTCTCATGCATGGCATGCAAGATAAAAAGACTAGTACACAACCAATGAAGGGTGAAACGGGTTGCTCTGTCATCAGAGGAAGGAAGTGCCCTGATAGGTGGTTCTTGCCCAGGCTGCTATCAGCAAGGCTGTATTCTCATGGAGCATGTGCTCAATAAGAGAACGATAACTATCATATTCCAATGCATATATATGGAATCTAGAAAAATGGTACTGAAGAATTCATTTACAGGGCAGCAATGGAGAAACAGACATAGAAAACAGACTCATGGACATGGGGAGAGGGGAGGAGAGGGTGAGAGGTATGGAAAGAGTAACATGGAAACTTACATTACCATCTGTAAAATAGATAGCCAATGGGAATTTGCTGTATGACTCAGGAAACTCAAACAGGGGCTCTGGATCGACCTAGAGGGGTGGGATGGGGAGAGAGTTGGCAGGGAGGTTCAAAAGGGAGGGGATATATGTATACCTATGGCTGATTCATGTTGAGGTTTGACAGAAAACAACAAAATTCTGTAAAGCAATTATTCTTCAATTAAAAAATAATGAAATTGATCAACCGTAAGTACCTTAGCAAAATTCTATTTTTCAGTTAACTGGAAGCTAAGAGTATAGCCATTTGGAATTGGGCCCTAAGACAGAAGGTGTTGGGAGAGGTGAAAAGAGAGCACAGGGCACTGTCAGGAAGAGGCGGCTACATGGGAGCAGGTGGGAGCATTGTGCCAGATAGCATAAACTGTCTAAAATGTTAGCTGGTAGGATTAAAAGTGCACTAGCTGCCTGGGGCAGGAAGAGACAGTCCCAGAATAACTGAATGGAGACATGGAAAATCCCAAAGACAAATTTTGATAGCTTGCCTACTTCAAATGGAGAAGGAAATGGCAACCCACTCCAGTATTCTTGCCTGGAGAATCCCAGGGACAGAGGAGCCTAGTGGGCTGCTGTCTATGGGGTCACACAGAGTCAGACACGACTGAAGTGACTTAGCTACTTCAAAACGTGCGTGTGTCCTAGAGTGTACATGGAGAGATCACAAGGTCCAAATTGTTTTGTTCAAGTATAATTGGGTTAACAATATTATGTTAGTTTCAAGTGTACATCATAGTGATTGGATACTTTCATACATTGCAAAATGATCACCACAGTAAGTCTAGTTACCATCTGTCACCCTACAAAGTTATTACAGCATTATTGACTATATTCCTTATGCTGTACATCCCTATGACTTATTTTAGAAGTGGAAATTTGTGCCTCTTAATCATGCTCACCAATTTGACTCATCCCACTCCCCACCCCCAATCCCTTCTCCTCTGGCAACCACCACTGTGTTCTTTGTATCTCTGACACCATTTCTGTTTCTGCTATTTTTTAAATTTTTAAAAAACAAGTTGTTTTAATTTGCTTATTTATTTATTTTGGCCACGCCTCTCAGCTTGTGGGATCTTAGTTTCCCAACCAGGGACTGAACCCCAGCCCTCGGCGGTGAAAGTGCAGAGTCCTAACCAGTGGACCACCAGGGGATTTTCTGTTTTTGTTATTTTCATTCATTTGTTTTATTAGATCCCACAGGTAACTGAAACCAAACAGTATTTTTCGTTCTCTGTCTGACTTATTTCACTTAGCATAATACCCTATAGGTCCATCTATATTGTTGCAAATGGGAAGATTTCATTCTTTTTATGGCTGAGTAAAATTCCATTGTATATGTGTACATATTTATCCATTTGTTTATCATTGGCCACAAATTTCTGCCATATCTTGGCTGTTGTGAATGATGATGCAATGAACATAAGGGTGCATTTATCTTTTCAAATTAGTGTTTTTGTTTTCTTTGGAAAAACACCCAGAGGTGGAATTGCCAGATTGTATGTTAGTTCTAGTTTTAATTATTTGAGGAATCTCCACAGTGTTTTCCATAGTGGCCACACCAGTTTATATTCCCACCAACAGCACACAAGGATTCCTTTTACTCCACGTTCTCTCTAACTTTTATTATTTGTTGTCTTTTTGCTAATAGCCATGTGACAGATGTGAGGTGATATCCCATTGTGGTTTTCATTTTCATAATAATTAGCGATATTGATCTTTTCTTCATGTGCCTGCTGGCTTTCTGTGTGTCTTCTTTGGAAAAATGTTTATTCAGATCCGTGTGCATCTTTAGATCTGCATTAAGTGCCATATATTCATATATACAGCATACATATGGGTCTTGTGTTTTATATCCACTTAGCCACTCTGTGTCTTTTGATTAGAGCATATAGTCCACTTACATTTAAAGTAATTGTTGATAGGTATGTACTTATTGCCATTTTGTTCATTGTTTTCTTCCTTTGATCTCTTAAGTTGCTCTTTGATGACTATCTTTAGTGTTATGCTTGGATGTTTTTCTCTTTTTGTGTGTGTAGCTACTACAGATTTTTGGTTTGTGGTTTCATATATATATATGTATATATGTATTATTGTTTTAAGTTGATGATCTCTTAAGTTTGGATGAATCCTAACAACCCTGCATTTTCACTCCCTCCCATCTTTAATGTTTGTGACATCACATTTTACATATAATTGTTTTGTGTGTCCCTTTAACTGTTGTGGATATAGGTGATTTTACTACTTTTCTTTTTCAGCCTTTCTACTAGCTTTATAAATGGTTAGTCCACTATTTTTACTGTACATGTGCCTTTACCAGTTAAATTTTTCCTTTTATAATTTTTATATTTATAGTTGCGGTCTTTTCTGCTTAGGGAAGTCCCTTTAACATTTCTTGTAAAGCTGGTTTAGTGGTACTGAACTCTTTTAGCTTTTGTTTGTCTGTAAAACTTTTTATCTCTCCTTCAGATCTGAATGGATTCCCTGGTGGCTCAGACCATAAAGAGCCTGTCTGCAATGTGGGAGACCCATGTATCCCTGGATCAGGAAGATCCCCTGGAGAAGGAAATAGCAGTCCCCTCCAGTATTCTTGGGCTTCCCTGGTGGCTCAGAGGTTAAAGCATCTGCCTCCAATGCGGGAGACCCGGGTTCGATCCCTGGGTCGGGAAGATCCCCTGGAGAAGGAAATGGTAACCCACTCTAGTATTCTTGCCTGGAAAATCCCATGGACGGAGAAGCCTGGTAGAAGCCTGGTAGGCTACAGTCCACGGGGTCACAAAGAGTCGGACACGACTGAGCGACTTCACCTTCACCTTCACCAGTATTCTTGCCTGAGAAATCCCATGGACAGAGAAGCCTGGCAGGCTACAGTCCATGGGGTCTCAAAGAGTCGGACACGACTTTCTTTCACAGATCTGAATGATAGCCTTGCCATGTAGAGTATTCTTGGGTTTAGGTTTTTTTCCTTTCATTATTTGGAATATATCATTCCACTCTTTGTGGCCTGCAAAATTTTCCTTAAAAGTCAGCTGAATTCCTTATGGGAATTCCCTTGCACTTGCTTTTCTCTCGTCGCTTTTAAGACTCTCCTTATCATTCATTTTTGCCAATTTAATTACAATGGGTCTAGGTGGGGACCTCTTTGGGGTCATCTTGTTTGGGACTCTCTGTGCTTCCTATACCTCGATATCGTTTCCTTCCCTAGGTTAGGGAAGTTTTCAGCCACTATTTCTTCAAATATGTTCTCTGCCCCTTCGTCTTTTCCTTCTGGTACCCCTATAATGCCAATGCTGGTATGCCTGATGTAATTCTAGAGAGCTCTTAAACTATCCTCATTTCCCTAATTCCTTTTTTTCTGTTCAACTTGGGTGATTTCCTCTACTTTGTCTTACAGTTTGCTGATTCATTCCACTGTATCATCTAGTCTACTGTTGATTCCTTCCAATGAACTTTCAATTTCAGTTATTGTATTTTTCAGGCCCTGTTTGGTTCTTCTTTATATTTTCTAGCTGTTAAACTTCACTGTGTTCTTCAGTTCTTCTCCTGAGTTTGTTGAGCATTTTTATGATCATTACCATGAGTCTTTGTCAGGCAGATTGCCTAGCTCCACTTCATTTTATTCTTCTCCTGAGGTTTTGTCTTGTTCCTGCCTTTGGAACATATTTATCTGTCTCCTCATTTTGCCTAATTTTCTGTATTTATTTCTAAGGATGAGGTAGGTTGGTTACACTTCCTGTTCTTGGAGAAGTGGGCTTATGCAGGAGACATTCAATCGGGCCCAGCGGCAAACTCCTCTCTGGTCACCAGAGCTATATTCTCTAGGATTGTCCCCTCTGTGGGCTATGTGGGCCCTTCTCTTGTGGCAGAGCTGACTACTGTGGGCACACTTGTAGGTAGGATTGGCCCCCAGTCTGGTTGGCTGCTGCCTGCTGGTGGCCTGGGTCACAGCCTGACTGGTTGCATGGTTCGAAATGTCCCAGGGCTGGTGCCAGCTGGCTGGTGGGCAGGTTGGGTCCTGGGTTGGCTGGCTGTTGTGTCAGGGGGGATCCAGAAGCTGGTGCTGACCTACTAGTGGGTGGGGTCGGGCCCCAAGTTGGCTGATTTGGGGAGCCAGGGGGCCTGGGTCTTGTCCCAGCCTGATGTTGGGCAGGGCTAGGTCCTGGGATCCCTGGCTATGGGGCAGGATGGTGGTCTAAGACTGATGCCAGCCCACTGGTGGGCAGATAAGACCCTGGCACTAATAGGCTAGAAGGAGGACTTGAAAATGGCACTTTCCAGTGTCCTTATGGTAAACAAGCTCCAAAAAGTGGCTGCTATCAGTATTTGTGTCCCTGGGGAGAGTCCCAGTTGCTTTCTGCCTCTCCAGGTCATTCTCTGAGATCAGCAAGCGAATCTGACCCAGGTTCCTTTCAAATTACTGCCTCTGCACTGGGACTTGAAACATGTGAGATATTGTGCAAACTGTTAAAGAGCAGAGTCTCTGTTTTCTACAGCCCTCAGTCTCTCCTGTATGCAAGTTCTGCTGACCTTCAAAGCTGGATGTTCTGGGCACTTGTCCTGCTGGGGCAGAACCCCCAGGCTGGGGTGCCCACTGTGGGGCTTGGACCCCTCACTCCTTGGAGAGAACCTCTGCAATTGTGATTATTCTCCTGTTTGTGAGTCAGCTACCCAGGGATGTGGGTCTTGACTATACTCTGTCCCAATTCTTCTTACCCATCTCATTGTGATTCCTTTATATCTTTAGCTGTGGAAGATAATTTTTGTTAATCTTTGGGTTCTGGTGGTAGTGATGGCCTTTTTTTTTCATTTCTGAAATCAGTAATTTGTGCCTTCGTTTTTAGTTAATCTGACTAGAGGTTTATCTATTTTATTGATCTTTTCAAAGAACCAGACTTCGGTTTCATTGATTTTTCTCTTTTGTTTTCCTGGTATAACTTTCATTGATTTCTGCTTTAATTTTTTAATATTTCTTTTCTTCTGCTTACTTTGGGTTTGATTTACTCTTCTTTTTCTAGTTTCCTAAGGTGGAAGCTGAGATTATTGATATCAGGTCTTTTTTTGTAATATATTAATTCTATGCTATAAATTTCCCTCTAAGCACTGCTTAGAATTTTTATAAATTATATTTTTATTTTCATATAATCCAAAATGTGTTTAAACTTCACTTGAGACTTCTTTGGCCTACGTGCTATTTGGAAGTATACTGTTTAATCTCTAAATATTTTGATATTTTTACAGGTATCTTTCTGCTATTGATTTTTTTAGTCTAATTCTACTATGTTCTGAGAGCATACTGATATAATTTATATTCTTATAAGTTTTGTTAAGATCTGTTTTATGACCCATGAATGTGGTCCATCTTGGTGAATGTTCCATTGAGCTGGAGAAGAATGTGTATTCTGCTATTGTTGGATGAAATACTCTGCAGATGACAATTAGATCCCGTTGACTGCTGGTGTGGTTCAGTTCAACTATACCATTATTAACTTTCTGCCTGCTGGATCTGTTTATTACTAATAGAGGGGTTTTAAACTCTCTAATTAAAATAGTGGACTTGTCTGTATCTTCTTCAGGTACTATCCATTTTCGCATCATGTATTTTGATGCTCTGTTAAATATACACATAATTTCCTTCCTCTAAAATCTGCTTTGTCTAAAACTAATATAGTTACTCCCACTTTCATCTGATTAGTGTGTTAGCATGTTATATCTTTCTCCATCTATTTACTTTTTAAAATTTGTTTATTTTTAATTGGAGGATATCTTTTAGCATCCTTTTACTTTTAATCTATATGTATCTTTACATTTAAAGTGTGTAGATAACATATAGTTGGGTCTTGTTTTTTTTATAATCCACTTGGATAGTCTGTCTTTTAATTGGTGTATATAGACCATTCACATTTAAAGTGATTATTGATACAGCTGGGTTAATACTGACAATATCTGTAATCATTTTCTATTCATTTTCCTTGATTTTTTACTTATGTGTGTGTATTCCACTCTTCCACTGCTTTCTATGGCTTTTTTTGAGCATTTACTATTATTCTATTTTCTCTCTTTCTTAGTATATTAATTATACTCATCTTTTTAATTAGTAGTAGTCATAGAGCTTACAATACACATTTACACAAATATAAATAAACTTTTAAATAACACTATACTGCTTCACAGGCACTGCAGGTACTTTGTAGTAGAATACATCCTTTATAAAATCACTGTCATTCATTTCACTTTTCCATAAACTATAATTATTCAATCAGTTCAGTTCAGTCAGTTCAGTCGCTCAGTCATGTCCGACTCTTTGCGACCCCATGAATCGCAGCACACCAGGCCTCCCTGTCCATCACAAACTCCCGGAGTTCACCCAGACTCAAGTTCATCGAGTCAGTGATGCCATCCAGCCATCTCATCCTCTGTCGTCCCCTTCTCCTCCTGCCCCCAATCCCTCCCAGCATCAGAGTCTTCTCCAATGAGTCAACTCTTCGCATGAGGTGGCCAGAGTACTGGAGTTTCAGCTTTAGCATCAGTCCTTCCAAAGAAATCCCAGGGCTGATCTCCTTCAGAATGGACTGGTTGGATCTCCTTGCAGTCCAAGGGACTCTCAAGAGTCTTCTCCAACACCACAGTTCAAAAGCATCAATTCTTCGGCACTCAGCCTTCTTCACAGTCCAACTCTCACATCCATACATGACCACAGGAAAAACCATAGCCTTGGCTAGACGGACCTTTGTTGGCAAAGTAATGTCTCTGCTTTTGAATATGCTATTTAGGTTGGTCATAACTTTCCTTCCAAGGAGGAAGCATCTTTTAATTTCATGGCTGCAGTCACCATCTGCAGTGATTTTGGAGCCCTAAAAAATAAAGTTTGACACTGTTTGCACTGTTTCCCTATCTATTTCCCATGAAGTGATGGGACCGGATGCCATGATTTTCATTTCCTGAATGTTGAGTTTTAAGCCAACTTTTTCACTCTCCACGTTCACTTTCATCAAGAGGATCTTTAGTTCCTCTTCACTTTCTGCCATAAGGGTGATGTCATCTGCATATCTGAGGTTATTGATATTTCTCCTGGCAATCTTGATTCCAGCTTGTGTTTCTTCCAGTCCAGCATTTCTCATGATGTACTCTGCATAGAAGTTAAATAAGCAGGGTGACAATATATAGCCTTGACGTACTCCTTTTCCTATTTGGAACCAGTCTGTTTTTCCATGTCCAGTTCTAACTGTTGCTTCCTGACCTGCATACAGGTTTCTCAAGAGGCAGGTCAGGTGGTCTGGTATTCCCATCTCTTTCAGAATTTTCCACAGTTTATTGTGATCCACACAGTCAAAGGCTTTGGCATAGTCAATAAAGCAGAAATAGATGTTTTTCTGGAACTCTCTTGCTTTTTCCATGATCCAGCGGATCATGTAATTATTCAGTACACTGTTGCTATTATTATTTTGAGCAAACTTTATTCTGTTAGGTTAATAATAAGAAAAATAAATGATTTCACTTTACCTTCCTTTATTCCTTCTTTAACACTCTTCCCTTCTTTATATAGATCTGAGTTTCTGACGTTATTTTCATTTTTCTTAAAAAATTTAACATTTCTTGTGAGGCAGGTCAATTGGTGAAAAATTCCTTCAATTTCTGTTTGTCTGAGAAAATATTTCTCATTCACTTTTGAAGCATAGTTTTGCTGGATACAGAATTGTAGTTTGCTGGATTTTTTTCTTTCAACAATTTAAGTGCTTCATTCCTCTCTCTTACTGCTTGCATGGTTTCTGAAGAGAAATCATATGCAATTCTTAACCTCATTCCTCTATATGTAATGTGTTTTTCCTTTTTCAAGATGTTCTCTTTGTCTTTGATTTTCTGCAGTTTAAATATGATATGCCTAGGTGTAAGTTTTCTCACATGTACCTGCTTTGTGTTCTCTGGGCTTTGGATTTTTGCTTTGGTGTTTGTCATTGCTTTTGGAAAATTCTCAGCCATTATCACTTCACTCATTAATTCTTTTCCTTTCTTTCATCTCCTTCTGTCATTCCTATTACATACGTGTTACATTTTTTGTAATTTTCCCACAGTTCTTGAATATTCTATTGAATTTGATCACATTTTCAGTTTGGGACATTTCTCTTGGCATACTTTATTTATTTATTTATCTATGGCCGTGCTAGGTCTTTGTTGCTGCATGCAGTTTTTTCTAGTTGTGACAAGCAGGGAGCTATTCTTTGTTGCAGTACGCGGGCTTCTCATTGCTGTGGCTTCTATCGCTGTAAAGCATGGGCCCTAGGGCATATGGGCTTCAGTAGCTGTGGCATATGGGCTCAGTAGCTGCAGTTTCCAGGCTCTAGAACAGAGACTCAATAGTTGTGACACATTGGCTTAGTTGCTTGCTCTGCAGCGTTTTCCCAGATGCTGGAAAAAAAATCTGTGGGATTTTCCCATATCAGGGATTAAACCTGTGTCTCCTGGATTGGCAGGCAGATTCTTTGCTACTGAGCCACGAGGGAAGCCACTTGCCATATCTTTAGATGACTTACTCTTTCTTCAATCATGTCCAGTGTGCTGATGAGTTCATCAAAAGCATTCTTCATTTTTGTTACAGTGTTTTTGATTTCTCACATTTCCTTTTGATTCTTATTTTACATCTCTCTTTACATTGCCCATATATGCTTACATTTTGCCTCCTTTTTTCATTAGAGTTCTCAACACATTAATCTTATTTATTTTAAGTTCCAAGTCTGATAATTTCAAAATATCTGCCATACCTGAGCCTGGTTCTGATGCATGATTTGTCTCTTCAGATTGATTTTTTTTTTTCTGCCTTTTAGAATGCCCAGTACTTTTTTGTTGAAACTCAGACATGATGTACTGAGTAAAAGTAACTGAGGTAAATGGAGCATTAGTGTGAGGTCTTATGTTAAGCTCTCTAGGAGTTAGGCTAGTTTTACTGTTTTTTGTAGCCATGGGGTCAGAGGCTAAAATCTGCCTAGTGTCTTTGTTTATCCTCTCCATTGTTATTGGGTTTCCCTAGATTCTTCTTCTTAAACAGTGTCTAAGGCTTGCAGGTCTTTCAATCTCCTGTTATTATATAGGATCCCAATTGATGCGTAGCAAATTGTAGGGGAAGGAGAAATGTTCTATAATCATATAATTAGCTCTCAGTTTTTAGTGATCCATGTCCCTGAGTTGTGACCTTCAAAAGCACTAATTAACATTGCTCCTGCCCACCAGTGTAGGTAAGACAGGAAAGCTAGTGGAGTTGGGCATATATTCCTTCTTCCAGGGTGGTTCCATTTCACTGTAGCCCACCAGGCTCCTCTGCCCTGGAATTCTCCAGGAAAGAATACTGGAGTGGGTTCCCATTTCCTTCTCCAGGGGATCTTCCTGACCCAGGGATAGAACCCATGTGTCTGGAATTGCAGGCAGACTCTATACTGACTGAGCCACCAGTGAAGACATTCCAGGGTGGTTAGACTCTGATAAAACCCAAATTAGTTAGTCTAAGATAAAATCATTTCCCTTGGTTTTTCCAGTAGTCATGTATGGATGTGAGAGTTGGACTATAAAGAAAGCTGAGCGCCGAAGAATTGATGCTTTTGAACTGTGGTGTTGGAGAAGACTCTTGAGAGTCCTTTGGACTGCAAGGAGATCCAACCAGTCCATCCTAAAGGAGATCAGTCCTGGGTGTTCATTGCAAGGACTGATGTTGAAGCTGAAACTGCAATCCTTTGGCCACCTGATGCGAAGAGCTGACTCATTTGAAAAGACCCTGATGCTGGGAAAGATTGAGGGCAGGAGGAGAAGGGGACCAGAGAGGATGAGATGGTTGGATGGCACCACCGACTCAATGGACATGAGCTTGAGTAAACTCTGGGAGTTGGTGATGGACAGGGAGGCCTGGCGTGGTGCGGTTCACGGGGTCGCAAAGAGTCAGACACGACTGAGCGACTGAACTGAACTCAACTGAGGCCAGGCCTTAGTTAATGAGAATAAAGAACTCTAGGCTTATTTTAAATGGTTACATTTCCCCCTCCTCTACCTATAACAATTATAAGTTTTTCACCAAACCTGAGAACCTGGTGGGGATCCTAAAGGTAAAAACTCACAAAAAGGAGTTTTTCTCTCTGAAGCTAGAACATGCTCCTTCTCCAGCAATTAGTCGATTACCTGATTACCCGTTAAGTGCTCCAACCAGGATCCAGCAGTGGTGATTGTATTCACCTGTCTTTCCAGTTTTCAAGGTAAAAACCACAAGGCAGTTTGCCCTGTGACCTCAATTTTCTGTGATTTTAAGAGGACTTGCTGATTTTCATTTCCTTAAGCCTTTGTTCTTGTGACAATAGGAGTGACAACTTCTAAGCTTTTTACATGTTAAGAAACTACAAGCTCTTTCTAGTCTCTCTTCTGTGCATAAAGGTATATAAAGTTTTCTATTTATATAATTAACAACATATAACAATATACATTTTATAAACTACTTCTAAAGTTAACACATTGTGTACATTTTTGTGCCATTAAATATTCCCCCTATACTACATGCCTAGTGACATGATTTTTCATTAACACAGTTGAAACATAATTTCTTTAACCAATCCCCTATTTGAGGGTTCAATTTGTGTCCTTTTCTTTGTTTTAAAAAAATTCCATGATAAATATCCCTGTATATAGGGGCTTCCCTGGCTGTCCAGTAGTTAAGACTCTGTGCAGATTCTACTGCAGGAGACAGTAGAAGATCCATGGTCGAGGAACTAAGATCCCATATGCCTCTGCTGCTGCTGCTGCTGCTAAGTCACATTAGTCGTGTCCAACTCTGTGCGACCCCATAGACGGCAGCCTACCAGGCTCCCCCGTCCCTGGGATTCTCCAGGCAAGAACACTGGAGTGGGTTGCCATTTCCTTCTCCAATGCATGAAAGTGAAAAGTGAAAGTGAATTCGCTCAGTCGTGTCTGACTCTTAGCAACCCCATGGACTGCAGCCTATCAGGCTCCTCCATCCATGGGATTTTCCAGGCAAGAGTACTGGAGTGGGTTGCCATTGCCTTCTCCGCCATATGCCTCTAGGTGTGGCCAAAAAATAAACAAAAAATAAATATCCTTGCATATACACTAATGTATGTAATACTGGTTATTTACTAAATATAAATTCTTAGAGGTAGATTTATTGAGTCAAAGGTAATGAACGCTTTTAAATTCCCAATCTATACTGTCAAGCTGCCTTCCAGAAAAGCTGCACTAATTTACTTCCCAATTGCAGTGTGTGAAAATGTCCAACACTGGATATTTTAATTGCTTAAAACTTCGCAAATTTGGTGAGGGAAAATGGAAACAATATATTTTTTTTATCAGTAACTTTTAATTTCTCTTTTTATGATATTACCATTATTATTGTTAATATTATTATCCTAAGCTACATTCTGGACTAAATGTAAGTGCTCAAGACCATTTATTGATTAAAAGAACTCCGAAAAATCAAAATTACTTTGTAGGCAAAAGTTATATATTTTTCACCCAAGTCTCAGGAATACAATTTTTTTGGTAAATACACAAATTAGACCTCTGCTCCACAGTGTTATAGAATGAAGTAGGAAATATTTTTAACAATCCCTGCATGTTTAACTGAAGACAGACAAATCATGAATTTCCCAAAATAAACATAAATTAGGCACCTTTTGCAAACTTCCACATACTGGTGAGAAGAGAATGACCGTTTCTCTAAAATAAATTTGATAAATTCATAATCTTTAAAACACCTAAGTTATTTGCCTTTCATATCAACAACTTACCTAGACATTTCAGAAAAATCTGAGTATACACTTAGAAGCAAATCCATGAAGGAGGCTATTTAGGTGGTATTATTAGGCTGGCATAAATTGCCTTGTATGGTTCTTCAATTGCTAATACTTGGATGGAGGTAAGCTGGAAATTACTTTGTTGATTTAAATTCACATTGCAAAGTAAGATGGAACCTGTGTATTACATATTTGATTCTGGATTATTTTGCCAGAAATAATCAGCTCCCTCAGAGGCTGACATGAGAACTACCTACTTCAAATATGAAACTGGATGAGCTTTCATTATTAGCAATGTGATCTGCATGGTTGGGTGATTTATTCCTTTCTGGATGATAAAGAGATGGGATAATAAAAGATAAGGACCCACCCCTGAAAGACTAAGCAAGCACCAAAATAAGGCAAGCTATCAAAATGTGGGTTTCATGTGCATTTACGTATTTTAAAACTCATTTCCAAATTGCTAAGATTCTAACTTACAGGCAAGTCAATTTCCAAAGGAACGGTATACACCAATGCCACAAGGAGGGTATTCTTTATCTACAGCTGTTAAACAAGTTGCTATCACCTCTCTAAAATATCTTTAAGATAGATTTCTTTACAGAAACTCTTAAATGGATCCTTTCAATATATCTGAGCTCACCACTATTCATGACAACCACAGATGATCCAAATAACTTGTTTCAGCCAACAGATTCTGTTTGCCCCAAATTCAGCCTCTAGACAGGGTACTGTTAGACAATGTGTGAAACTGACTGATCTGAATTTGCCTGCTCCAAATTTGGCTCAAGGATAAGGAGGTAGAAGATAAAGGTAAAAAGAAGCCAAGAAACCAGGTCCTGAAGAACACTGAGCCATTTGAGCATGATGATAACAGTAATAAGAAAAATAACAACAAAATTTGTTGAACATGTCTTATAAGCTAAGGGTTTTACATCCATGAATTCAAAAATTCTTACCACAACCCTACAAGCTAGATCCCATTATTAGCCCCATTTTAGACATGAGGCACAGGGAGGTTTGGTAACTTGCCTAAGTTGACCTAAGTAGTCAAGGTATGGAGGTGGGATTCAAATCTAAGAAGGCTGGCCTCAGAACCAAGGACTGAAACCACAGTAGCATTTTGCCTGTCCTGCTACATGAGTGTAAAGTGCATGTCACCCACTTTTAGAACTTAAAAAATAAAGGGCTTCCACACATTCTTGCCTAACTTTTTCTCAAACCACCCTTCCCACCCTACCTGGAAACACAGCTTTGCTCACCTTTTAAAGAATCAGGTGTTGTCCGTAGTGAAGACACGTCATACTCAAATGACTATAGGAAACGATACAACTGGAAGACTTCATTTTGCATTTTTTGGTATTTATCTCAAGGACAGATTATAAAGTATGAAATAGTGCCTATGCTTCCAAGAGCTATGAAATAGAGATGGGAAGAGAAGAGTAACTCAGCTAAAAGTTCTTTTTCATTCTCTTTATACCCATCAGCATTTTTCTCACAATACATGGCATTTATCTCACATTACAATACTAGGTCAAGGTCTAAGTTGCTTCAGTCGTGTCCGACTCTGTGCGACCCCGTGGACTATATCCCGCCAGGCTCCACTGTCCATGGGATTCTCCAGGCAAGAATACTGGAGTGGGTTGCCATGCTCTCCTCCAGGGGATCTTCCTGACCCAGGGATTGAACCTACATCTCTTATGTCTCCTGCATTGGCAGGCGGGTTCTTTACCACTAGCGCCATACTAGTGTCTTCCCAACTATGCATCTTGAGGATGAAAACATCTTACTCAAAAACTAACTATGCATCAAAACCTGACCATAAATGCAAACATAGTGGTTTGCATCAAGTACTCTGGTCCCATTACCTCAGCAACATGGGATTTGGCTAATTATGCTCCAAAGAGAAATCCACAAATTCCTGGAAGGAGCAAATTCAGGAACTGAAGGCAGAGACAAGGAGCTAAACGGTAATATCACTGGTGCTATAAAACAACACTTCTGCAATTACTGACACTGATTTCAACTACATAGCAAAAGTAAACACTATAATTTTTTTTTAACTATAATCTTTAAGACATGTTTTACCATGGTTGTCCAAGATTGGGTGCTTAGCTGAATTACAGCTGATTTCTCCATGAGTGCATGGAACAATGCTCAATTTTCAGAAACTATGATAAAGTCCATTTCAGCACATTCTTGTAAGTCTGAACTTTAAAAAACTTTCATGAGTTACACAGCAACATTGACCACACCTCAAGTTCCAGTATATTATCTTGGACAAGAAGCACAAGTGAGTTGATTTTATTGAAACAGTGATACCTCACCAACTTGAAGGAGACGCAAGTAAGCAAAGTAAACTTATCACTTGCCAGTACCTGAGCGATACCATCTGGAGACTTCAAGTGCTCAGTCTCTCAGTCATGTCCAACTCTTTGTGACTCCATGGACTGTGGCCTGCTGAGTTCCTTTGTCCATGGGATTTCCCAGGCAAGAATACTGGAGTGGGTTGCCATATTCCATCTCCAAGGGATTTTCCCAACCCAGGCATTGAACCCTTGTCTCCTGTGGCTCCTGCACTGGCAGATTCTTTACCACTGAGCCACCTGCGAAGTCCAGAGACTTCATGACTTACCACTGACTCATGGTATCTGTAGAGTAGAACTTGGTCCCAAGGGAATTTCAATGAACATTTGAGATGGACCTTCAACCTGTATCATCACAGCTATTTTTCAAATGGGTTCATGTGGCCCTAATTGAAAGTGATAATCCCTGATACTTTAAGGGCCCCTGTTAACAGAAATGATGACAAAAAGTAAACAACAAAGATGTGCTTCTATGCCATCAATGTTTTCCCCAACCATTACTGTCTAGCACCGAGCACCAGGTCAAAAGTTCAATAACTTCATCACCAGTCTAAAGGCAAGAAACGTTCCCATGAACAGTTTTCGATAAGAGCTATTACTGTAGACACATCATCATGTTAAGTACTACAATAATATTTATTTTATTATAACACACACAGTCAGTGGACAGGGAGAGATGAATCTTTGCTGTTCATTATATAAGAGGACAAATCAAGTAAACAAATTCCTTTTGGAGTATTTTTTTAAAGGCTACTATAATAGTGAAGAAAAAATTAAAAGCATAAGTACTTCTCTTCTGACATTTATCTAACTTGAAGCAGGACAAAGGGCATGATGGAGCAGTCATTACAGAAAAAAAATGTCCTATTTCTCTGGAAATTGGGTTTCTAGAACTGAAGTCTCAGTCAGAATTCCTCAGGGCTTTAAGACGTCATTTTCAGGCTACCGAAGCCAGTGAAAGCAGAAAGTCAAGAAAAACCCAAGTCCTTCACTTTTGAGTATACAGCTTATTTCTCTTTATCTGGTAGTTAATTATCTTATTCCTACTTGTTGGATCATTTGTCCAAAATTAATTCAACTTAATATATATTGAGTGACCTATGCACAGCCTGGGCTTCCCACTACCTGCCTTTTCTACTAGCTTTTCTACTAGCAGGTGGGCAAACTCAATGAGAAGAAAAGGTCCATATTTCGAAGAGGTTTGAGAGTTGAGCAAGGCAACATCATTGGCTAAGTTGAGAAATGAAGATTTTCCATGAAATTTCACTTCATTGTGCCCTTCTATCTCCCATTAACATGGATAACTGAGACTTGGTGGTATTCTCAAGGCCATGGGAGATACTTTTACAGAAAGGCTGCTCAACTGGTGAAACCTGATCTGAATAATTTTTCTGGCTAAAATAATCTCTTGTCATCTGGCATAGGACTTTGGGCAAAAAATTAAATCTCTTGTCTGAAAAAAACAAATTGTTCTTTCTATCAGCACCTCAGCTGCACAAATCTCTGCTAAAGGAGGTTTACTTACTATTTGGTCAAGAATTTAAGTTGTGCTCTTGAACTTTTCACAACAGAATCAACTTTGTGTGCCCCACAACTGATACCTAACTTATCCAGTTTTCACTTCAGACAACATAGGCTAAATCTCCACTACAGGTGCACTTTAGAGAATCCATGATGAATCAGTGCTTCATTTAAAAAATTTTTAATAGGAGGATAATTGCTTTACAATGCTGTGTTGATTTCTGCCATTCACCAGTGTGAATCAGCCATAAATATACATACGTCCCCTCCTCTTGAGCCTCCCTCCCACCCCTCTAAGTCGTCACAGAGCACTGGGTTGAGCTCCCCATGTTATACAGCAACTTCCACCTAGCTGGCTTATTTATATATGGTAATGTATATATTTCAACAGTATTTTATCAGTGCATTCCACGCTCTCCTTCCCCTGCTCTGTCCACAAGTATGCTCTCTAAGTCTGCATCTCTATTCCTGCCCTGCAGATAGGTTAATCAGTATTATTTTCTAGATTCTATACATATGCATTAATATATGATATTTCTTTTTCTCTTTCTGACTTACTTCACTCTGTGTAACAGGCTCTAGGTTCATCCACCTCACTAGAACTGACTCAAGCTTGCTCCTTTTTATGTCTGAGTAATATTCCATTGTACATATGTACCACAACTTCTTTATCCATTCATCTGTCAATGTACATCTAGGTTGATTCCATGTCCTGGCAATTGTAAATAGTGCTGCAATGAACACTGGGGTACATGTGTCTTTTTGAATTATGGCTCATGCAGCTCAATATCAGAAAAACAAACAACTCAATCAAAAAATGGGCAGAAGACCTAAACACATACTTCTCCAAAGAGGACACCCAGATAGCCAATAAACACATGGAAAAATGCTTAACACTGCTCATTATTAGAGAAATGCAAATCAAAACTACAGTGATGTATCATCTCACTCCAATCAGAATGGGCATCATAAAAAAAAATCTATAAACAATAAATGCTGCAGAGGATGTGGAGGAAAGGGAGCCCCCCTGTACTGTTAGTGGTAATGTAAACTGGCACAGCCACTATGGAGAACAGTATAGAGATTCTTTTCAAAACACTAGAAATAAACTACCATATGACCCAGTAATCCCACTACTGGGCACATACCCTGCCTGAGTGCTTCATTTTTATAAAATAATTTTTTGTGTTGTTGTTGTCATTTAGCTGCTAAGTCATGTCCAACTCTTTTGTGATCCCCATAGACTGTAGCCCACCAGGCTCCTCTATCCATGGGATTTCCCAGACAAGAATACTGGAGTGGGTTGCTATTTCTTTTTCCAGGGGATCTTCCCAACCCAGGGATAGAACTTGGGTCTCTGGCATTGCAGGCAGATTCTTTACCATCTGAGCCACCATGGAGGCTCACATATGAGTGTGTGTGTGTGTGTAGCTGCAAAAAAAAAAAAAAAAAGACTCTAAGTCTATATACCAATTAACCATGATTAACATAAATGTTGAGATTACCAATGACTTTTGTTTCTCTAATACTTTTATTTTCTTCTGAATGTTGAAAAATGACATCTATTTTTAAATAGAAAAAAATCACGTTGATGTAAACTTTGCTTAGGGTATCTGATAATTGACAATGCAGTCTACTAGACATATTAAACAACCATATGTATAACATTTCCGCGTTCTAGCCTTCGATTAGCTTATATCATTCAAAGTTAAACTATCTGGACTACATTAACTTAGCACTTATAAAAAAACTTATATTGAGCTATAATTTAATGTTTGCCCTATTCCTTTACAGAGGGTTAATAGAGAAATGCCAAATATGATTCTTCTTTCATACCATTTGAATAAGTGGGAGGTAGATGAAATTGTACCTTTCTCTTGCCAACCAATGGAAAGCTTCTCTTTTTATCTTTTCAGGAAGCATACACCAACTTAGAAACATGAATACTGTAATGTATCAACCTTTGTGCATGCTCAGTCACTCAATTGTATCTGACTCTCTGAGACCCCATAAACTATAGCCCACCAGGCCCCTCTGTCCATGGAATTTTCCAGCCAAGAACACTGGAGTGGGTTGCCATTTCCTTCTCCAGGGGATCTTCCTGACCCAGGGATGGAACCCACATCTCTTGCATCTCCTGCATTGCAGGTGGATTCTTTACCACTGAGCCACCTGGGAAGCCTCATGATACCAAATCAGGTGTTAAAAATATCTACCCTTTCTACTTTGGTCAGATGGCCTCTATTTTTTGCTTCAGCTTTTAAAAAGTTATCTTGCAACTATTCTTTCATATATGCTGTGATGCGCTGGGTGTCCGACTCTTTGTGACCCCATGGACTGTAGCCTGCCAGGTGCCTTTGTCCATGGGGATTCTCCTGGCAAGAATGCTGGAGTAGGTTCCCATGCCCTCCTCCAGGGGATCTTCCCAACCCAGGGATTGATCCCAGGTCTCTCACACTGCAGGTGGATTCTTTACCATCTGAGTCACCAGGGAAGCCCAAGAATACTGTAGTGGGTAGCCTATCACTTCCCCAGGGGATCTTCCCAACCCAGGAATTGAACCAGGGTCTCCTGCATTGCAGGTGGATTCCTTACCAGCTGATCTACCAGGGAATCCCATTCTTTCATATATAACCTATATCTACTCTTTTGGGAAGTAGCACGCTATAAATCTTAAATGAGTAAAACGCTTTTTGCAAAGACCTTGTGACAATGATAAAAGTCCAGGTGTGCTCCAAATACTAAAGACAGAGCCTTGGTTTCCCTGATGCCTCAGACAGTAACGAATGTGCCTGCAATTCAGGAGACAGGTTCAATCCCTGGGTCGGGAAGATCCCCTGGAGGAGGAAATGGCAACCCATTCCAGTATTCTTGCCTGGAGAATCCCATGGACAGAAGAGCCTTGCAGACTACAGTCTATGGGGTCCAAAGAGTTGGACGTGACTGAGGGACTAACACTTCCACTTTCATTTTTCTGGTTTCCCTTGCCCTCCCCGCTGCACAACCCCTTATTCTCCCATCCTTTAGTTTGCTGTCCAGAAGGGAAGAATTCCTCTCAGAGAGTAGAGAATCTTTAGTTCAGAGAGAGCGTGAATGACTCAACCAACACCACACAGTGAGCAATAGAACTGACCAGAAGCCAGGTCTCCTGACTTAGAGCACAGTTCACTCTCCATTCGACTATGAGGGCATTCCAATCCTTCTGATAAGTCAGGGAAATCTAAGAAGCATGCACATAAAGGCACATATTTTTAGCCTTCCTCACACATTTCCTTTGGCTTAGCTTATTTAGGTTCCAGAATAACTTTAGTCCTAGACTCTATCTTTTAACTCCCAAATAGTATACTGCCTGTCTTTGGAATTCTGATTACAAAGTTCTTTATTCATCTACTCAGATCATCTCACATGTTAAGTGGCTGCCATGTGCAAAGCTGTGCATGCCATGCTAAGTCACTTCAGTTGTGTCCGACTCTTTGGGACCCCATGGACTGTAGCCTGTCAGGATCCTCTGTCCATGGGATTCGCCAGGGTAGAATACAGGAGTAGGTTGCTATTTCCTTCTCCACATGTGCAAAGCACTGGGCTTCTATTCAAGAGAAGGCACTGGCTTCCTCAAAGAACTGCTAGACACAAACTGGTGTTGTGAACAGAACAGCGGATCTGGAGACCTGGGTTTTCATTCTGGTGCTGCCCTGGATTTGCTGTCTGGCTTTGTACAAAGTCACTTGGCCTCACTCAGTTTCAAGTTTCTCATTTGAAAATTAAGGTGATAATATCATTGGGCCTGTAAGAGAGTTACTCTAATTGCTGTGTGTGCGTATGTTAGTCACTCAGTCGTGTCTGACTCTGCAACCCCATGGACTGTAGCCTGCCAGGCTCCCCTGTCCATGGAATCTCCAAGCAAGAATACTGGAGTGGGTTGACATTCCCTTCTCCAGGGGATCCTTCTGACCCGAGGATCAAACCCGGGTCTCCTGCACTAGAGGCAGATTCTTTACTGTCTGAGCCATCAGGGAAGCTACCATTCATTAAAAACTGTGTGCCAGCCACTGTCACACAGCCCTCTGTGTGCACAATATGATCGAGTCTTTAGATGACCATGTTTACAATCAATACACTATTATTTCCCCTACTGTACTGATAAGAGCACTAAAGCTGGAGAGATTAAGCAACATTCCCAAAGTAAGTAAGGAAGTCGTGGATCTGGGGTTTGGATCAAAGTGGACTCCAGAGTTTCCATAGCCAACACCACTGGTCCCTCCCAACATAAAAAATAATTAAGAATATACCTTGAAAGGCATTAAGCTAATTTTAAAGCATTCTCATTTACTCTACTTCTACCTATCTGAACTTCTAAGATGTGAATACGTCTATTCTTCTGCTCATTTCTTTGTCTTGTCAAATAATCACCTCAAATGTCCAAGTGATAACCTGGAGGTGAAGGACTCAAGCCCTTGACTTTCACAATAAAGAGGCTCTGGGTAGGCTCCATAAGACCATGCTTCCTGTGTCTCAAAATTTCACTATCTTCTTCCTTCTCTGCAATCTTTTGGGGACTCATCCTTCCTGGGAAGTTCAGAGGCCCATTTTCAGCCAAATACAAATGTTAGAAGCTTTTCTCCAAAGGAGAAAAATGAGTGAGAATCTAGTCCCTTGGAAGATCCAGCTAACCCATCTTATAAAGCAGGCACAGAAGCCATGAAATACACCAACCATTTCTCTCCCAAGGACTTTTGCCAGCCTTGGCACAGGCTGGTTCATTTGAAATATATAATTAAATATTCTTAACAACTCAATTATTCTACCTCACTTTGATCAATAGTTCATTACCTAAGTCAGATGTGCCAAAAGAGGCAAACTCTTCAGCTCATTTTGTCCTACATTTGCATGAATATTATGCACTGAATATTATGCTTCTTTGAACTTCAAAAGAACTTCCTGGCCTCTTTTGACTACAACTTTAACAATTGAGCATAATGGAATTATAGAAAGACACTTTCCCAGCTAAAGATCTCCATCCTCGCTGCTTTTGGACAGGAACAAACTTTTATATAAGCCATAAATGGCTCATTCATCCACTGTGATGGCACTGTCCATATTTCCCGGGTTCCTGAGCGGGTTTTCCCTCCTGTGAGAGCAAGGTAACTCTGGCTAATTAGCTACTAGCAAGTGGCAGCACCCACTTCTACTTTTCCTTGTGCAAACAGCTTTCTGCTTTGAAAGCATTTCCTCCAGACCTCCTCAGATTCTACACCAGTTGAGTGAGTGTCTTTGACCATAATAGCATCACCCCTCATTCCATCCTGATGCCTAAAATGCGAGAGCAAACAGGCTACCGAGCATCTGCCTTGACCAACATGCTTATACTCAAACCAGCCCATGAGTGAGAAAAAACCTTGGCTTCCTTGGGTAAAACAGTATCAGGCAGCAAGGAGCGACATGAAACTTTATGATCCTTACACATTTCTTGAAGTTTTTTCTGTTATTTTTTCCCCTCATTTTGCTTCTTCCATTCCTATACCTACTCTTCTCTAGAACTCAACAGCACAATATGGGAATCCTGATTTCCTTTTACTTCAAAGGACTTTTTCCTGTTGTCAAAGTAATATTGCCAATTGTGAAATCTTTGGAATAAACAGAAGTATAAAAATGAACAAAAATAACAGTCATGAAACTACTACCCAGAGATAAAAAATTAGTTCCCTCTTGCACACCATGTGTGTGCGTGCATGCTCAGTCGTGTCTGACTCTTTGTGTCCCCATCGACTGTAGTCTGCCAGGCTGGCTCCTCTGTCCATGGGGTTTTCCAGGCAAGAATACTGGAGTGGGGCTGCCATGCCCTTCTCCAGGGGATATTCCTGACCCAGGGATTGGACCTTTTTCTCCTTCATTGGCAGGTGGATTCTCTACCACCGAGCCACCTGGGAAGCCTCACTGTGCACCAAGCATGAATATAAAGTTCAGGTAGAAGAGAGAACTATGGGTAAAACCCCAAACTATAGAAGCAGTAGAAAAAATATAAGAATATGGAGTAGGAAAGACCTTCTTAGGAATAAGAAGAAATCCACAAGCCATAAAGGAAATGAATGACAGATCTGACTACACAAAAATTTAAAACTTCTATATGGGAAAATACGGCTTATACAAAGTTTGAATGAAATGGCAGACTGGGAAAACAATACGTGAAATACAAAAGGTTAATAACAACATTTGAAATAACAAAATGTTAATAAATAAGCTTTTGCAAATCAATAAGACAAGCAACCCAACTGAAAAATAGCCAATTCACTGGAGAAATACAATTGAATTAAAAGTAATTGAAAATACACTCCAGTAACAGGAAACTCTCACAGCACAACTGAAATAGGATTTCCTCTAGTAAACTGGCCCATGAATACAGCGATTAAGAATACTTTTAGTGAAGGAATTAGAAATGGACATGCATACATATATGGTGGAAGTGTAAACTGATACTTTTTTTGGAAGGACAATTTGACAGTTTTTGCCAAGATTAAAACTGAGCATACACTTTGACCTGACAATTACTCACAAACACTTGCTTAAGTGCTTTCAGGCATTCACTAATGCCTTACTTATAGTAATAACAAAACTGGAAACAATCTAAATATCTACAAATAGGGACTATCTAAACAATCCATGGCACACTCATATAACCGGGTACTATGTAGGCATTAGAATGAACATGGTACTGTTACACTGAAATGTTCTGACATGGAAGGATGTCCTGGACACACTGCTGAATAAAGCAAGTTATAAGGAAAAAAAATATATATATATATATAATATCCAATTTTTGTAAAAGAAAAAATCCCTATAGATATGTATGTTTTGATAACACAGAGAGAAAACAGCATGGAAGAAACAGAAAACTATTACTATTATTAATAGTAACAGTCATCCCTGAGGTGCGGGAATGGGAGTTGAGAGAAACAGGTTCTTTATGAAGTTCAGATACTTTCACATCATTTTGTTCAGTGAGTAGTATTCATTTCACAATTTAAGAAATTTCAAAATAAGCTAATATAACCATTTTCCAGGGCTATCATTTGCAATAAGGAGTGTTTGGTAGCATGAGAATGCATTACAAGGATCATTTATGCAACCGTTTCCTAGTGTTTCTAATGTCTTGTAGAGCTGCAATATAAATTTCTGTGCATGCAGTGTATGTGTGTGTGCAGTGTATGGGTGTGTGAGTGTGTATGTGTGCCGAGGCAACATACCTAAGGCATAGACTTTTAGAGTCTCCTTTTAGTGGAGATAACTTTGCACATATCTTTGAGACAGTTAGCTTGGGTCAGGCCCCAAAGAATGATGCTGAGGGCTCATTTAGGGAATGACGATGACCTAAGCCTCATTATCTGACTATAAGCTGGAAACACTAGCCCAGAACTGGTCCCTTAGGCCATCTGTTACACAATCATTTTGACACCAATTGAATATCCAAAGGGCTTGGGACAGACTCACAGGCAGTAGGAAATGTTAGAGAGTGATAGTTTGGGGTCTGTCAATCAGTTTTCAATCACATTTTTTCTTTGGTTTGTCAATTAAGCTCTAATTGTCTATTTCTATGGACAATATTACTCAATTCTTCATTAATATGGAAGGCTTCCCAGAGAAGATTGTCTCCTAAGAGTTGCAAGCTTCCCCATGCTGCCACAAGGCCATAAGGGAAGTTTCTCCCTAAGAAACAAAGGAGTTTTAAGTCCAGCTGCTTGTGAGCTTAGCTGAGAATGGACTGGACTTTTCTCTCACATCCACTTAAATCAAGGCAAACTTCTGGAAGACGAGGGTTCTGAGGTGGATTACGTATTCAAGCAGAAGAAGGTCGGTTGAGGACTACAAGAGAAGAGGCTGATTTAAGCTCTCTTGCTCCTACTGTGCCCTGCTCAAACTTCCTTTTTTGTGTCTCAATCATACGAGATTACAATGGATCACTCATGTTTAAAAGCCTAATCAAAAGCCCCATTTCTCCCAGGAAGGAGACTCACTTTACTATGAAAACCATAGTGAAGCAGAAAGACAGGTAACAGTGGAACAGATTCGGCACTGTTCTCCCTAACAGAGAGCCTCATGCCCAATATATTTAACTTAAGCTGATAAAGGGGATACGTGTTGAAGTGATGGGCTTCAGATGCTGTTTCAGTTCCTACCAGGCATACTTACACACTTCCTTCTCATGAATAAGTTCAGTGGAGCAGAGAATGCCCCGTCTTGGACCAGTTCCACATTGTGCTTCTTTTGATGCAGCCAAAAAGGGGAACTAGAGAGAGGGCTTTTCCTTCAAATGCAGAGCCAGGGTCCACCTTGGAGGTGGCTGCGAATGGCCCAAAGATGGTGAGGCTCACAGTGGGCGAAGGCAGGCAGACAGCTCCTAACAAGGGCAGAGATGTCAATGGTTACTCATAAGTCTCCCAAATGTGGCCGCAAGGAGGGTTAATTACCCCCCTTTCCTGCCACTCGGCTTTCTCCAATGTGTCAGCCCATGACACGGATCGCTGATTTTCTAGAAATATTCCCTGGCTTTGCAGGGACGTTCCGTTCAACAAATGGCATCCAATTTGCTCACGGTCCCTGGAATCTCAATTTCCTCAAAGGATTTTTCATCTCAATCCAGCTCGTGTGAAGGTTTTTTCCTTCTTCATTTTTCAGCAGAAGAGAATAGGCAGAGCCTGCTTTACTTTTTTTTTTTCTTTTTCTTTTCTGTGTTATTCTTTTTCATAAAGTGAAATCCTTTGCTGAAGAGTCTGAAATTTGGGAAAAAATCCAGCTCATCTGTCAGATATTTCTAGAATTATGTAAAATGGAATGAAATTTGTACAGTTCAGAATAGGAAATGGAAAATAACTAATGTGTCATGTGTTCTATGAGATGAAAACTATATGATAATCAGAAAAACAGCCCCAAATTCATTGGCCTGATTCAAAGCTCTCCTTTTATCAACTCACACATAAACCAGTAACATTCACTTTCTTAGATTCGTGGCAGGGCCACATTTGGGCTAACTCGCAATCTCTTCAGATTATAAGCACCTTCTCAAAGAAATGACAAGAAAATATCTTGTTTTGTTTTTTTTTTAAATTCAAGACACTTATGTTTTACTTGCTCTGTTCTGCTTCCTTCTAGGAAAAGAAAGAACAGCAACAAGGAAAAGATGTATCTCATGCCTCCCATGCAGCCCATCTTCCACTTTTTTCTCATTCCAGCCAGTGCAAAAGGCAACTTGAAACTTTCAGGGCCCCGTGTACTCAAGCTGTTGGGAAGAAAGCAGACAAAAAGACTTAGAACAGATCTACTGGAACTGATGGAGACCTCTTATCTCAGGCTTCTAACCTACTGGGGGGCGGGAAGGGCTGGGGGAATTTACATGTGTAATAAGCACTGTTTTCCTGCAAAGAAAGAAAAGGCCTCTCCTGCCTTGCAAAGACTGTGGAGGAAAATGTAAGTGGACTAACATACATTCCTATCCAACGCTAAGGCTAAATCCTTACAGGCAAGTCATAGGAAAGAAAAAATAAACTTTGAAATCCTCATTTCTAAGGGAATTAAAGTTGATTTCTCAAGAGATTTTCTTTGGGAGAAAAGGGAAACTGGGGTTTGCAAAATGGCCATTTTGGCAAACAAGATAAAAATAATAGGCAGTGACCCAAACAATTTCTGAAACGAAAGTCAACTGATCTTAGCTTCAAGACTATCATTATTTTTAATCCTTCAGGGATGGGGCAAGCATTGATCAGTGTTTCGCCTGTGTCTCTTATGAGATCTATAAGGATTTTCAGTTTGGCTACTTATGTTGGAAAAGACAGATGTGATTAGCAAATGGATGTGATGTAAGCACCTGAATGGTTCAGACATATTCCTCTCACATGAAGTCCCCTGTGAAATGGAAATTTTAAATGGACCATTTAAGGAATATTGGGCAAACTTAAGTAGGTAATATGTTCACATTGCATCACCACGCAAAAGACCACCCCAAAAGCACCTATCATTCCTAAAAATAGGAGAACTGCATTTCCAGTCTCAGGAGTGGAAAGCTTTTTGAGGCTTAGAACACAGAAGGTTTGCTATAGATTATATCCAGCCACAGGTCATTTCCATCGACTTTAGAGCTGGCAAAACTCTTCCAAAGGGGGATTTGAAAATATTTAAATAATTCAAGAAACACCATATTTCAGTCTGGGATTAACACTGGATGGGAAGTGAGTTCAACAATCTTTTCAGCAGGTCCAACCTAAATATTGAGTATAGAGAGCTGGATGGAATACAAGATGATCATTCTGGAGAACTGAATTGTCTTTGGGCCACGATGTGAATGCCACCACTCTTACTTTAAATATTATGAAGTTGGCCAGATAATTTAAAATCCATGGTTTCAAATTAAGAGTATGTAACCAAAGCAGAACTGGTCATAGAGAATAATTTATGGTATCAGCCAGGATTTGCAGGACCGGTTTGCCGCTCTACCTCCTTCCTGCTCCTTAAAGGACAACTAAATTTTCCTGGGACATGTTCATAGCCTTCAAAAGACCTGGGTTCTGATGACCAGATCCCGTCTGGGAGTTTCTGCCCTCCTTCAATCACTCAGAATGTCCAGCTCTGTCCTCTTAGAGTTACCAGGTTCCCTTGAAGCAAATCATTTCCATGAACAGCTTTAACACAGCGACTCACCCCAGTGAGGTTCTTCCCGAGCCTTCTTTAATAAGCTTATCCCCCAAGTCTCCAAAGGAGAAAGATTTTTTTTAAACCACTGAAATTCAATTTATCATAATCACATATGGCTCTCAGGGGGGATTTCTGAAGCCATGGTTTTCTGGTCTCCCCATGCAAGAACCAACTGGATTGTTTTTCTTGTACAATGGTTGGGTGATTTGGTGAACAGTAGCATTGCCTCATAACTCAAGCTGGCAAGAAAACGGCTCTTAGGTTTTGGTTTTTGTTTTTTCTTTTTTTTTTTTTTTGCTTTTCTTGGGTCTCAACTAATGGTATGAGCAAAGAGAAAAGTTGGTGACTAGAGAGCAATTAATCTCTTTTGGCATTCCTGTCATCTGTGTGGCCTCCCTGGCTGGGCTGAAGAACATCAGAAAATGAATCTCTTTATAAATAATCACTTTTGCTTTACAAGATCCTGAAGTCCTGCCTTTATGTTCTGTATGGAGCTATAAACCTAGAAGAGTTCCCTCCCCAGGTCTCTGTTAAATTTCTCTTTATCCCTTTAACTTTTTCTTTTGGGGGGAGGAGAACAGTTCAAGACATTTGTTGGGGCTGCAGCAATAAACACGAGTGAGCATTGCTCAGCAAACATGCCGACTCTTACACTTGCAAAGAGCCAAACTGTCCTTAATTTTTCAAATTATACTTTGACCCAGTTAACTGGAGTTATTTCGGCATTAACTCTCTGTTTGCTTCACACAGGCCGTTGTGCCATTGAACTTGCACTGGCTCTTTTACAGGTTACTTAGAAATGTAGCCATTGACATATCTGGGGGAAAGCCAGGCTCCAACAAGAAAACAACAAAGAAAACAAAAATTCTGAGACCAACGCTGCCGAGCTGGGGAGGGTGAGTGGGCTTTACAGGAGTCTAAGAAACACGTAAGATCCTAAAGAAATGTACCCATTAAGGTGCCTTCGTAAAACAAGCATTCACCAAGTTCATTTGCAACAAGGGAGGGGATCAAGGGCTCCTTGCCTGGCTGTGACTGCAAGGGATCTGGGCCGCCAAGTGTCAAGGCTCTGTCCGTTCTCAGAAGAGGTCTCCTGGGTAGAATAGAATCAGAGACATTCCCAAAGGAAGGCTAAAGGATGGGCAGGTCAGCCAGCTCTTCATGCCCCACAGTGTTCCTTTAATCCTTCCTAGAGGCTTCACTACCCTTGTAATCTTACATGCACTATTGTCTGTGGGACAGCCCCCAGGGTAACAATTCTCTTTTGGACAAACAGTAAGAGGACACTGGAGTCGCAGGCCAGAGTCCATCAGCTAAAATCCTCTCCCCAGTCTACCACCCAACAAGAAAAGCTCCATTCACTGGCGGTGGGCTGGCTCTGAAAAATGGCAGCTTCAAGGCCAGGGTGTCTCTGGTCTGAGTTGAGATGCCTTCGTCGCTATGACGGACAAACAACGACTGGAGTTTGGTTTGCAAAACACCATGCTATCTATCATTTCCTTTTGATTCCCCACAACAACTCCACCTTCAAAATGGGCATCCTGGAGCCCAGAGAACTCAACTGCCCATTCTCATAAAGTTAGTGGCAGGGCCGACAGGAACTAGAAGGCAGGCTTTCCAGGCCCTGAGTTCTGGCAATACTGCCTTGCACCCTGAGCTTAGCGGGTCCAACTCTGACCCCAGTGGTCCGGGCCAGAAAATGAGGCAGATGTCCACAAGGAGGACAGAGGCGCCTCCAGCCCCGTCTGCTGTTTCCTTAACTTGAGTACCTCGGAACCACCTACTGGTCCAGGGCACTTCAGCAAGCAAGCAAAAAAGACTCGGGACACAGGCGATCACTAAGGGGACTGCAGAACCTGTTAGATGGCTACCCAGGGGCCTCCCCGCAGCTCCAGAGCCTGGAACTAAGCAGGCCAAGCGGGAGTGGCGAGTTCGAATCCGGAGGGAGCCGACCCCCCCCCCCCCATCCACCCACCTACCTTGGTGCAGCGCCCTGGGCCCCACCTCCAGCCGGGCCGCGGGCAGCTGGAACAGGGAGCCGGCTGGGGTGGCAGGTTCGGGGAAGTTTGTGGTGCCGTGGGGGAAGACGGCCCACCTGCGCAAAGGCTGGAAAGGAAGAGTGGGAAAGCAGGCGCCAGGCACCTCTCACTGACCTGGCCACCGGCCTCCTCCGTGGTCCACGCGTGCAGGCGCTCCGAGCTCTCCGGGGCGCTCCTCCGAGGTCTGGGATTCGCAGGTTGTGGCGAGAGCTAGAGTGCGTGCGAGGGGGGAGGGGGGACTCGAAAGTGGGTGGGAGGAAAAACATCACCGCCCTCACACCACGAGGGAGCAGCGGTTCGCTCGGCTCCCGGGGGCAGAGCCAAGGCGCGGGTGCGGCGGCCCGGGGCCACCTGCCCGTCCGCCGCCCGCTCCCCAGTTGGCCAGCGAGGCCGGCGGCTCGGCGCGGGCGGGAAGTCCGTGACCACGCAGCAGCTGCAAGCCCGCACCCCCTCGCCTCCCGGACACCGCCGCTTTCTCCCCTATCCCCCGACCCGAAAGTTAAGAAATCGGGAGAAAGTGTGAGGCTCAGCCGGCGACTTTCCCATCACGCAGCGCCAGCCGCCCCCACCCCCCCCCAACCCCGGCTCCTCTGGCTAAGCGAGCGTTGGGGTCTTAAAGGGACCGCACATCTCCTCCGGCCCCTCCTCCCGCTCCGCGCTGGAGGCGCCTAGGAGCTCCCCGCCGCTTGCTCACGGCCTGATGACCCCGGCTGCCCTCCGACTTCCCTGCTGGAAGCCCTCAGCGCCCTCTCTTCCGGCACCACGGCCGCTCTGCGTGCACCTGGTCTGGTCCCCAGCCGGCGCGCGGGACGCGGGATGAATTGGCCTCGAAAATGATGCCCTATAGCAGGCTGCTGATCATTTCGGGGTGTATCTCAAATCCACATCGCGGCTAGTAAAGTGACAAAACGTTGGTGCCCTTCAAGGCAGGATGGCGATGAGTGTGTGTCTGTGGAGGGACAAGGGACGACTTAGAAATCTGCTTTCGTCCACCAAGAGAGTTCTTAAGACCCAGGGAAAGGGTCTCCAGTGACTGTTAGGTGTCTTGAAGAAAACTTGGGAGTGGCTCACCAAGAACCCATCCGTGAAATCGCAATATCACTGCTGACCCCTTGGTGAACCCGAGATGGACTAGTCCAGATTTGAGTTTATTCCATGAGCAAGAGGTACAAATTATCAGAATTCTCTAAGGGCCTGAAAGCGGTGCCTTGACAGACAGTACCCATTTATATTTTGAGCTCCTAAATTTAAAGGAGAGCTGCAGGATTTTTTCAAGGTGGAACTGCCTTATATTTGATACTCTTAACATCAACATGCCACTTTATGGCTTACAGAGTACTTTCCTATGCATCATCATTACTTTTTAAACTTTCACAACAAACCTAATGATCTGTCCGTGGCCTCAAGTGTTGAAGTTGGCAGGAACTTCTGGACCATTCTAATCAACCTCTTCCTGTCACAGAAGAAACTGATGGAGGAGGGAGCGGGAGACCTGATGTATGGAAGGCCGCGCTAGATAGATTTGACCTTCCAGTTAGGATTTCCTGACTTTCAACCCACTGCTCTCTGGCTGTTATTGCCAGTCTATAGATGAGGAAACTGATGCTCAGAGCAATTGTGCTTGCCAAAACCATATCATATATCACGAAGAGAGAACAAAGGAGAATGAAAACAAAAATAATTATCCCTGGAAGTTGTCTTTTTTTTTTCTTTCTTCACAAGTGTTAATATCATCCAACTAGCCCTGAATTGCTGGGGATGTTTATTTCAGTGTTAACAAAGAAAACTTGGCCCTTTCTGGAATGTTGCCTTCAGGGCCCAAAATGTCTAGCTCCATCCTGCTACCTAGGTAGCCACACATTACCACATGCATTCAATTTGTGCTGTACTATATTAGTTTGAATTTGCTGATTTGTTGCCTCATAACCATTCTCATGCCATTTAAGGCACTGATGTTTTGTCTCACTATAATGAGTTCCTCAAGGCCAAGGACTGGTTGTTTAACTTCCTTTGTATCTGCATCCCCCAACCCCCATCATCACTCCCAATGTGCTTAGAGAGTATTCAGGAAAATGGGTCGGCTGAGGACTACAAGAGAAGAGGCTGATTTAAGCTCTCTTGCTCCTACTGTGCCCTGCTCAAACTTCCTTTTTTGTGTCTCAATCATACGAGATTACAATGGATCACTCATGTTTAAAAGCCTAATCAAAAGCCCCATTTCTTCCAGGAAGGAGACTCACTTTACTATGAAAACCATAGTGAAGCAGAAAGACAGGTAACAATGGAACAGATTCGGCACTGTTCTCCCTAACAGAGAGCCTCATGCCCAATATATTTAACTTAAGCTGATAAAGGGGATACGTGTTGAAGTGATGGGCTTCAGATGCTGTTTCAGTTCCTACCAGGCATACTTACACACTTCCTTCTCATGAATAAGTTCAGTGGAGCAGAGAATGCCCCGTCTTGGACCAGTTCCACATTGTGCTTCTTTTGATGCAGCCAAAAAGGGGAACTAGAGAGAGGGCTTTTCCTTCAAATGCAGAGCCAGGGTCCACCTTGGAGGTGGCTGCGAATGGCCCAAAGAAGGTGAGGCTCACAGTGGGCAAAGGCAGGCAGACAGCTCCTAACAAGGGCAGAGATGTCAATGGTTACTCATAAGTCTCCCAAATGTGGCCGCAAGGAGGGTTAATTACCCCCCTTTCCTGCCACTCGGCTTTCTCCAAAGTGTCAGCCCATGACACGGATCGCTGATTTTCTAGAAATATTCCCTGGCTTTGCAGGGACGTTCTGTTCAACAAATGGCATCCAATTTGCTCACGGTCCCTGGAATCTCAATTTCCTCAAAGGGTTTTTCATCTCAATCCAGTTCGTGTGAAGGTTTTTTCCTTCTTCATTTTTCAGCAGAAGAGAATAGGCAGAGCCTGCTTTACTTTTTTTTTTTTTTTCTTTTTCTTTTCTGTGTTATTCTTTTTCATAAAGTGAAATCCTTTGCTGAAGAGTCTGAAATTTGGGAAAAAATCCAGCTCATCTGTCAGATATTTCTAGAATTACGTAAAATGGAATGAAATTTGTACAGTTCAGAACAGGAAATGGAAAATAACTAATGTGTCATGTGTTCTATGAGATGAAAACTACATGATAATCAGAAAAACAGCCCCAAATTCATTGGCCTGATTCAAAGCTCTCCTTTTATCAACTCACACATAAACCAGTAACATTTACTTTCTTAGATTCGTGGCAGGGCCACATTTGGGCTAACTCGCAATCTCTTCAGATTATAAGCACCTTCTCAAAGAAATGACAAGAAAGTATCTTGTTTTTTTTTTTTTTAAACTCAAGACACTTATGTTTTACTTGCTCTGTTCTGCTTCCTTCTAGGAAAAGAAAGAACAGCAACAAGGAAAAGATGTATCTCATGCCTCCCATGCAGCCCATCTTCCACTTTTTTCTCATTCCAGCCAGTGCAAAAGGCAACTTGAAACTTTCAGGGCCCCGTGTACTCAAGCTGTTGGGAAGAAAGCAGACAAAAAGAACAGATCTACTGGAACTGATGGAGACCTCTTATCTCAGGCTTCTAACCTACTGGGGGGCGGGAAGGGCTGGGGGAATTTACATGTGTAGTAAGCACTGTTTTCCTGCAAAGAAAGAGAACTTGCCTCTCCTGCCTTGCAAAGACTGTGGGGGAAAATTTAAGTGGACGAACATACATTCCTATCCAACGCTAAGGCTAAATCCTTACAGGCAAGTCATAGGAAAGAAAAAATAAATTTTGAAATCCTCATTTCTAAGGGAATTAAAGTTGACTTCTCAAGAGATTTTCTTTGGGAGAAAAGGGAAACTGGGGTTTGCAAAATGGCCATTTTGGCAAACAAGATAAAAATAATAGGCAGTGACCCAAACAATTTCTGAAACCAAAGTCAACTGATCTTAGCTTCAAGACTACCATTATTTTTAATCCTTCAGGGATGGGGCAAGCATTGATCAGTGTTTTGCCTGTGTCTCTTATGAGATCTATAAGGATTTTCAGTTTGGTTACTTATGTTGGAAAAGACAGATGTGATTAGCAAATGGATGTGATGTAAGCACCTGAATGGTTCAGACATATTCCTCTCACATGAAGTCCCCTGTGAAATGGAAATTTTAAATGGACCATTTAAGGAATATTGGGCAAACTTAAGTAGGTAATATGTTCACATTGCATCACCACGCAAAAGACCACCCCAAAAGCACCTACCATTCCTAAAAATAGGAGAACTGCATTTCCAGTTTCAGGAGTGGAAAGCTTTTTGAGGCTTAGAACACAGAAGGTTTGCTATCGATTATATCCAGCCACAGGTCATTTCCATCGACTTGAGAGCTGGCAAAACTCTTCCAAAGCGGGATTTGAAAATATTTAAATAACTCAAGAAACACCATATTTTAGTCTGGGATTAACATTGGATGGGAAGTGAGTTCAACAATCTTTTCAGCAGGTCCAACCTAAATATTGAGTATAGAGAGCTGGATGGAATACAAGATGATCATTCTGGAGAACTGAATTGTCTTTGGGCCACGATGTGAATGCCACCACTCTTACTTTAAATATTATGAAGTTGGCCAGATAATTTAAAATCCATGGTTTCAAATTAAGAGTATGTAACCAAAGCAGAACTGGTCATAGAGAATAATTTATGGTATCAGCCAGGATTTGCAGCACCGATTTGCCTCTCTACCTCCTTCCTGCTCCTTAAACAACGACTAAATTTTCCTGGGACATGTTCATAGCCTTCAAAAGACCTGGGTTCTGACGACCATATCCCTTCTGGGAGTTTCTGCCCTCCTTCAATCACTCAGAATGTCCAGCTCTGTCCTCTTAGAGTTACCAGGTTCCCTTGAAGCAAATCATTTCCATGAACAGCTTTAACACAGCGACTCACCCCAGTGAGGTTCTTCCCGAGCCTTCTTTAATAAGCTTATTCCCCAAGTCTCCAAAGGAGAAAGATTTTTTTTAAACCACTGAAATCTAATTTATCATAATCACATATGGCTCTCAGGGGGGATTTTTGAAGCCGTGGTTTTCGGGTCTCCCTATGCAAGAACCAACGGGATTGTTTTTCTTGTACAATGGTTGGGTGATTTGGTGAACAGTAGCATTGCCTCATAACTCAAGCTGGCAAGAAAACGGCTCTTAGGTTTTGGTTTTTGTTTTTTCTTTTTTTGCTTTTCTTGGGTCTCAACTAATGGTATGAGCAAAGAGAAAAGCTGGCGACTAGAGAGCAATTAATCTCTTTTGGCATTCCTGTCATCCCTGTGGCCTCCCTGGCTGGGCTGAAGAACATCAGAAAATGAATCTCTTTATAAATAATCACTTTTGATTTACAAGATCCTGAAGTCCTGCCTTTATGTTCTGTATGGAGCTATAAACTTAGAAGAGTTCCCTCCCCAGGACTCTGTTAAATTTCTCTTTATCCCTTTAACTTTTTCTTTTGGGGGGAGGAGAACAGTTCAAGACATTTGTTGGGGCTGCAACAATAAACACGAGTGAGCATTGCTCAGCAAATGTGCCGATTCTTACACTTGCAAAGAGCCAAACTGTCCTTAATTTTTCAAATTATACTTTGATCCAGTTAACTGGTGTTATTTCGGCACTAACTCTCTGCTTCACACAGGCTGTTGTGCCATGGAACTTGCGCTGGCTCTTTTACAGGTTACTTAGAAATGTAGCCATTGACATATCTGGGGGAAAGCCAGGCCCCAACAAGAAAACAACAAAGAAAACAAAAATTCTGAGACCAATGCTGCGGAGCTGGGGAGGGTGAGTGGGCTTTACAGGAGTCTACGAAACACATAAGATCCTAAAGAAATGTACCCATTAAGGTGCCTTCGTGAAACAAGCATTCACCAAGTTCATTTGCAACGAGCCAGGGGACCAAAGGCTCCTTGCCTGGCTGTGACTGCAAGGGATCTGGGCGGCCAAGTGCCAAGGCTCTGTCTGTTCTCAGAAGAGGTCTCCTGGGTAGAATAGAATCAGAGACATTCCCAAAGGAAGGCTAAAGGATGGGCAGGTCAACCAGCTCTTAATGCCCCACTGCTGCTGCTGCTGCTAAGTCGCTTCAGTCGTGTCCGACTCTGTGCGACCCCAGAGACGGCAGCCCACCAGGCTCCCCCGTCCCTGGGATTCTCCTGGCAAGAACACTGGAGTGGGTTGCCATTTCCTTCTCCAATGCAGGAAAGTGAAAAGTCAAAGTGAAGTCGCTCAGTCGTGTCCGACTCTTAGCGACCCCATGGACTGTAGCCCGCCAGGCTCCTCCATCCATGGGATTTTCCAGGCAAGAGTACTGGAGTGGGGTGCCATTGCCTTCTCCGTCATGCCCCACAGTGTTCCTTTAATCCTTCCTAGAGGCTTCACTACCCTTGTAATCTTACATGCACTATTGTCTGTAGGACATCCCCCAGGGTAACAATTCTCTTTTGGACAAACAGTAAGATGACACTGGAGTCGCAGGCCAGAGTCCCTCAGCTAAAATCCTCTCCCCAGTCTACCACCCAACAAGAAAAGCTCCATTCACTGGCAGTGGGCTGGCCCTGAAAAATGGCAGCTTCTGGCCAGGGTGTCTCTGGTCTGAGTTGAGATGCCTCCGTCGCTGCTATGATGGACAAACGACTGGAGTTTGGTTTGCAAAACACCGTGCTATCTATCATTTCCTTTTGATTTCCCACAACAACTCCACCTTCAAAATGGGCATCCTGGAGCCCAGAGAACTCAACTGCCCATTCTCATAAAGTTAGTGGCAGGGCCGACAGGAACTAGAAGGCAGGCTTTCCAGGCCCTGAGTTCTGGCAATACTGCCTTGCACTCTGAGCTTAGCGGGTCCAACTCTGACCCCAGTGGTCTGGGCCAGAAAATGAGGCAGATGTCCACAAGGAGGACAGAGGCGCCTCCAGCCCCTTCTGCTCTGTTTCCTTAACTTGAGTACGTGGGAACCATTTACTGGTCCAGGGCACTTCAGCAAGCAAGCAAAAAAGACTCGGGACACAGGCAATCACTAAGGTGACTTCAGAACCTGTTAGATGGCTACCCAAGGGGCCTCCCCGCAGCTCCAGAGCCTGGAACTACGCAGGCCAAGCGGGAGTGGCGAGTTCAAATCCGGAGGGAGCCGACCCCCCTCCCCACCCACCCACCTACCTTGGTGCAGCGCCCTGGGCCCCACCTCCAGCCAGGCCGCGGGCAGCTGGAGCAGGGAGCCGGCTGAGGAGGCAGGTTCGGGGAGGTTGGGGTGCCCTGGGGGAAGACGGCCCACCTGTGCAAACGCTGGAAAGGAAGAGAGGGAAAGCAGGCGCCGGGCACCTCTCACTGACCTGGCCACCGGCCTCCGTGGTCCACGCGTGCAGGCGCTCCGAGCTCTCCGGGGCGCTCCTCCGAGGTCTGGGATTCGCAGGTTGTGGCGAGAGCTAGAGTGCGTGCGAGGGGGGAGGAGGACTCGGAAGTGGGGGGGAGGAAAATCATCACCGCCCTCACACCACGAGGGAGCAGCAGCTCGCCCGGCTCCCTGGGGCAGAGCCAAGGCGCGGGTGCGGCGGCCCGGGGCCACCTACCCGCTCGCCGCCCGCCCCCTACTCGGCCCGTGAGGCCGGCGGCTCGGCGCGGGCGGGAAGTCCGCGACCACGCAGCAGCTGCAAGCCCGCACCCTCTCGCCTCCCGGATACCGCCGCTTTCTCCCCTATCGCCCGACCCGAAAGTTAAGAAATCGGGAGAAAGTGTGAGGCTTAGCGGGCGACTTTCCATCACGCAGCGCCCCCCGCCCCCGCTCCTCTGGCTAAGCGAGCGTTGGGGTCTTAAAGGGACCGCACATCTCCTCCGGCCCCTCCTCCCGCTCCGCGCTGGAGGCGCCTAGGAGCTCCCCGCCGCTTGCTCACGGCCTGATGACCCCGGCTGCCCTCCGACTTCCCTGCTGGAAGCCCTCAGCCTCCTCTCTTCCGGCACCACGGCCGCTCTGCATGCATCTGGTCTGGTCCCCAGCCGGCGCGCGGGACGCGGGATGAATTGGCCTCGAAAATGATGCCCTATAGCAGGCTGCTGATCATTTCGGGGTGTATCTCAAATCCACATCGCGGCTAGTAAAGTGACAAAACGTTGGTGCCCTTCAAGGCAGGATGGCGATGAGTGTGTGTCTGTGGAGGGACAAGGGACGACTTAGAAATCTGCTTTCGTTCACCAAGAGAGTTCCTAAGACCCAGGGAAAGGGTCTCCAGTGACTGTTAGGTGTCTTGAAGAAAACTTGGGAGTGGCTCACCAAGAACCCATCCGTGAAATCGCAATATCACTGCTGACCCCTTGGTGAACCCGAGATGGACTAGTCCAGATTTGAGTTTATTCCATGAGCAAGAGGTACAAATTATCAGAATTCTCTAAGGGCCTGAAAGCGGTGCCTTGACAGACAGTACCCATTTATATTTTGAGCTCCTAAATTTAAAGGAGAGCTGCAGGATTTTTTCAAGGTGGAACTGCCTTATATTTGATACTCTTAACATCAACATGCCACTTTATGGCTTACAGAGTACTTTCCTATGCATCATCATTACTTTTTAAACTCTCACAACAAACCGAATGATCTGTCCATGGCCTCAAGTGTTGGAGTTGGCGAGGAACTTCTGGACCATTCTAATCAACCTCTTCCTGTCACAGAAGAAACTGATGGAGGAGGGAGCGGGAGACCTGATGTATGGAAGGCCGCGCTAGATAGATTTGACCTTCCAGTTAGGATTTCCTGACTTTCAACCCGCTGCTCTCTGGCTGTTATTGCCAGTCTATAGATTTGGAAACTGATGCTCAGAGCAATTGTGCTTGCCAAAACCATATCATATATCATGAAGAGAGAACAAAGGAGAATGAAAACAAAAATAATTATCCCTGGAAGTTAACTCTTTTTTTTTTCTTTCTTCACAAGTGTTAATATCATCCAACTAGCCCTGAATTGCTGGGGATGTTTATTTCAGTGTTAACAAAGAAAACTTGGCCCTTTCTGAAATGTTGCCTTCAGGGCCCAAAATGTCTAGCTCCATCCTGCCACCTAGGTAGCCACACATTACCACATGCATTCAATTTGTGCTGTACTATATTAGTTTGAGGGAGAAGGCAATGGCACCCCACTCCAGTACTCTTGCCTAGAAAATCCCATGGAAGGAGGAGCCTAGAGGGCTGCACTCCATGGGGTCGCTAAGAGTCAGACAGGACTGAGCGACTTCACTTTCACTTTTCACTTTCATGCATTGGAGGAGGAAATGACAACCCACTCCAGTGTTCTTGCCTGGAGAATCCCAGGGACGGGGGAGGCTGGTGGGTTGCCGGCTCTGGGGTCGCACACAGTCGGACACGACTGAAGCGACTTAGCAGCAGTAGCAGCAGCATATTAGTTTGAACTTGCTGATTTGTTGCCTCTTAACCATTCTCATGCCACTTAAGGCACTGATGTTTTGTCTCACTATACTGAGTTCCTCAAGGCCAAGGACTGGTTGTTTAATTTCCTTTGTATCTGCATCCCCCAACCCCCATCATCACTCCCAATGTGCTTAGAGAGTATTCAGGAAAATGGGTGTCAGGGAACAGACGGGGACAAGCATAGATCCCAGTATTAAAAATCAGTAGACTCACTGAGATTTAACAACTCATCTATTTGGCTACAACCACTGGCTCCCCTCGCTTGATGTAGTATTCTGATTACTCCATAACAAACCATCCCCAAACCTAGTGGCTTAAAAGCTTCCAATGATTTATTATGATCAAATGGTTCTTTTCAACTGGGCAGTTTTTGCTCAGGATATCTTGTACCCTTGGCAACTGTATAAGGGGGTGCTGGAATGCTCTGAAAGGTTCTTCATGAGTGTAAATGCTGCTGGTCCTTATATTCATTCCAGTCTTGATTTCTGAATTGGGAACTCCAACGTGGGTCCTAACCTAGACTTCGTACCAGGTCTTTTTCAAGCTAAACTGATGATTATCTCTATGCTTTATTTTTCTCTACTTATTAAATGGGGGATCAAGCACAGATCATCTCATAGTCATTCTTAAGAAGTTTTACTTTGAGATAATCATAGATTTATATGCAATTGTAAGAAATAATTCACAGGGATCTCAAATACCTTTCACTCCCAATGATAACATCATGTATATCTATAGTTGTTGTTTAGTCACTGTCCTGTCCTACTCTTTTGTGACCCCATGGACTGTATGTAGCTCTCCAGGTTCCACTGTCAGTGAGATTTCCCAGGCAAGAATACTGGAGTGGGTTGCCATTTCCTCCTCCAGGGGATCTTCCCAACCCAGAAATCGAATCCATGTCTCCTGCATTGGCAGGTGGATTCTTTACCACAGGGCCACCTGGCAGAGCATATCTATAGTACACTATTACAAACGGGAAATTGACATCAGCACCATCTATCCGCCTTATTCCAATTTCAACAATTCTATATGCACCCATCTGCCTGTGTGTACAGCTCTAAGAAAAGTTATCACGTGTAGGTTGATGTGATCACCACCATAGTCAAGATACTAAACAGTGCCAACACCACAAGGGTCTCCACTGTTACTCATCTTCTGTCCCTCTCTTCCTGACAACCACTAAACTGTTCTCCATCTCTGTAATTTTGTCATTTAAGAATATTACATGGAATCATACATAGGTTACCTTTGGAAGTTGGCTTTTTCCACTCAACATAGTTCTCCGGAGATCTATTAAAGTTGTTCCAATGTCAAGAGTTTGTTCTTTTTACTGCGGAGGAGTATTCCATGGTATGGAGGTATCACAGCTTGTTTGACCATTCATGTATTGCAGGATATCTGGATTGATTCCAAATTTTGGCAATTACAAATAAAGGGGCGATGAACATTTGTCTACAGATTTTGCATAACCTAAATTTTCATTTCCCCTGAATAAATGCCCAATAGTACAGTTCCTGGATTGTATGGCAAGTGCATGATTAGTTTTGTAAGAAATGCCATATGCTTTTATAGAGTGCCTACACTATTTACATTCCCACCAGAAGTGAATGAGAGATCCAGTTTCTTTACATCCTTGTCAGCATTTGTTGTTGTCATTATTTTTCATTTTAGCCATTGTGATGGGAGTACAGTGATATATATCATTGTGGTTTTAAATTGCATTTCCCTAATGCCTAATGACAGCTGCTATCTTTTCTTGTGTGTATTTAACATCTGTATATCCTTTTCAGTGAAATGTTTCTTCATATATCTTGGCATCTTCTAATTGAATAGTTTCTTACAGTCAATTTTTAAGAGTTCTTTACTTGGGTACTGATCCTTTGTTGCATACATGGTTTGCAAATGTTTTCCACCAGATTGCATCCTCTTCCCCTAAGCATTTATAGAACAAACATTTTTAATTTTGATGAGGTCCAATTAGTCAGTTTTTCCTCTTATGGATTGTGTTTTGACAATAAGTCTAAGAACGCTTTGTTTCAGTTCAGTTCGGTTCAGTTGCTCAGTCCTGTCCGACTCTTTGTGACCCCATGGATTGCAGCACGCCAGGCCTCCCTGTCCATCACCAACTCCTGGAGTTTACTCAAACTCATGTCCACTGAGTCGGTGGTGCCATCCAACCTATGTCGTCCCCTTCTCCTCGAGCCTTCAATCTTTCCCAGCATCAGGGACTTTTCCAATGAGTCAGCTCTTTGCATCAGGTGGCAAAAGTATTGGAGTTTCAGCTTCAGCATCAGTCCCTCCAATGAATATTCAGGACTGATTTCCTTTAGGATAGACTGGTTGGATCTCCTTGCAGTCCACGGGACTCTCAAGAGTCTTCTCCAACACCACAGTTCAAAAGCAGCAATTCTTCGGCACTCAGCTTTCTTCAGAGTCCAACTCTCACATCCATACATGACCACTGGAAAAACCATAGCCTTGATTAGACAGACCTATGTTGGCAAAGTAATGTTTCTGCTTTTTAAAGTGCTGTCTAAGTTCGTCATAACTTTTCTTCCAAGGAGCAAGTGTCTTTTAATTTCATGTCTTTAGTCAACACCTGCAGTGATTTGGGAGCCAAGAAAATAATCTGTCACTGTTTCCACTGCTTCCCCATCTATTTACCGTGAAGTGATGGGACCAGATACCATGATCTTAGTTTTCTGAATGTTGAGTTTTAAGCCAACTTTTTCACTCTCCTTTTTCACTTTCATCAAGAGGCTCTTTAGTTCTTCTTCGCTTTCTGCCATAAGGATGGTGTCATCTGCATATCTGAGGTTATTGATATTTCTCCCAGTAATCTTGATTCCAGCTTTGCTTCATCCAACCCAGCATTTCTCATGATGTACTCTGCATATAAGTTATGCTTTGTTTAGCCCTAGGTCAATTTTTCCCCTATATTTTATAGTATTATAGTTTTAAGTTTTACATTTAAATCTGTGATTCATTGAGTTAATTTTTATATAAGACATGAGATTTAGATTGAGGTTCACTTTTTGCCTGTGGATGTCCAGTTGCTCCAGCATCATTTTAAAAATAACTATCTTTCCTCCATTGAACTGCCTTTACACCTTGGTCAAACATCAGTTGGGTATTGTATGGGTCCATTCCTAGTTTGTCTCTTTCCTTATATCAGTTTCTATGTCTATCCCTCTGTCAACAGCATCCAGTTTTTATTGTTACAGATATATAGTAGGATTAATATCAAGTAGAGTGGTTCCCCCACTTTATTCTTCCTTTTCAAATTGTTTTAATTATTCTGGGTCCCATACCTTTCTGTATAAATTTTAGAATAAGCTCATCTATGTCTACAAAAAACCTTTCTCAGATTTGGCTAGGAATTGCATTAAACCTACAGAACAATTTAGGAAGAACTGACAGCTTTCATGTGTCTTGTCTTCCAATCCATGAATACAATATGTTTCTCCATTTCTGTAGGTCTTTCTCAATTTCATATATCAATGCTTTTTATATTTCAGCATATAGATCTTGTACACATTTTGTTAGATTCATGCCTACATATTTTATTTTCTTTGGAGCAATTGCAAATGTTATTGTGGTTTTAATTTTGATTTCCAGTGTTCACTGCTAGTATATATAAATGCAATTGATTGTTGTGTGCTAATCTTGTATAAAGTGTGCTGTAGAATACACAGTCACTTTATTTTTTCCCAGCTTTATTGCAATTTAATTGACCTAGAACATTGTGTAAGTCTACGATGTACAACATGATGATCGGTCACGTGTATATATTGTGAAATGATTGCCACAATAATGTTAGTTAACATGTTCATCACCTCACATCACCTCACATAATTACATTTTGGGGATCTACGTTGAGAACATTTTTTAAATCTACACTCTTAGCAACTTTTAAGTATATAAGAGGGTTATATTATATATTTAATTATATCCTAACTGTAGTCACCATGCTGTGCCTTAGAGTCTCACAACTTATTTATTTTATAGCTAGAAGCTTGTACCCTGTGACCATCATCTCCCCATTTCCCTCATCCTGCAGCTCTTGGCAGTCACCATTTTACTGTTTCAAAGTTTGGCTTTAAAAATAATTTATTTTCTGCACTATGTCTCAGTTGTGGCACTGGAGATCTTCATTGCCTCATGTACGATCTTTGTTGTAGCATGTGGGATCTAGTTCCCTGACCAGGGATCGAACCTGGGCCTCCTGCATTGGAAGCCAAGAATCTTAGCCACTGGACCACCAGGGAAGTCCCAAAGTTTGGCTTTTTTTTCTTTAAAGATACCACAGATAAATGAGATCGTACAGTATATGTCTTCTTCTGTCTGATTTATTTCACTTAGCATAATGCCTTCAAGGTCCATCCATGTTGTCAAAAGTAGAAGAAGTGAATGTAAAAATGGAAGCATTATGGAATGAATAATATTGATCAGTGTTCTGAGAATATAGATTTAGCATTTTAAATCCTTCTCATCCTATCTGAACCTGGAAAATCTGGTTATTTGATGATCTTTCAAAAACTAGCAGGTCATATAGAGATTAAGAAGAAGTATATTATGGCATGGGGCTTCCCAGGTGGCACAGTGAAGAATCAGCCTGCTGATGTAGGAGACACAAGAGACGCAGGTTTGATCCCTGGGTTGGGAAGATGCCCTGGAGAAGGAAATGGCAACCCACTCCAGTATTCTTGCCTGGAAATTTCATAGATAGAGGAGCCTGAAAGGCTATAATCCAAGGGATCACAAAGATTTGGACACAGCTGAGTGACTAAGCACAGCACACAGCAAATTATGGCATATGTTTACTTCTTTATACAGAAAATCAGACCAACCTAAAGTTTGTATTAATCAAATACTTGATTCAGTATCTAGAAGTTGACCTTTGAGGACCCTTAAGCTGCACTTAATATGACCCCATTTATCACTTGTATGTATTCATGTTTGTTACGGAATTTTTGTCTTTGTTATATTTTCTTCTTGCTAGTCATTTCTAAATGACTCTCCACTTTCACTTTCATCAAGAGGCTTTTTAGTTCCTCTTCACTTTCTGCCATAAGGGTGGTGTCATCTGTGTATCTGAGGTTATTGATATTTCTCCCGGCAATCTTGATTCCAGCTTGTGTTTCTTCCAGTCCAGCGTTTTTCATGATGTACTCTAAGTGCTAGAACACAGAGTTGGCTGTCAATAGTGTGGTTCACCTAATATTTCCATCTTTCTTTCTTTAAGATTCATGTAGAACTTTACCCTCACCTCCTACTATGAGCACCACCATCTGATTTGCTTTGTTGTTCAGTCACTAAGTTGTGTCCAACTCTTTGCAACCTCATGGACTGTAGCATGCCAAGCTTCCCTGTCCTTCACTATCTCCTGGAATTTGCTCAAACTTATGTCCATTGAGTTGATAATACTATCTAACCATCTCATCCTCTGCTGCCCCCTTCTCCTTTTGCCGTCAATCTTTCCCAGCATCAGGGTCTTTTCCAATGAGTTGGCTCTTCGCATCAGGTGGCCAAAGGACTGGAGCTTCAGCATCAGTCCTTCCAATGAATATTCAGGTTGATTTACTTTAGGATTGACTGCTTTGATCTCCTTGCAGTCCAAGGGACTCTCAAGAGTCTTCTCGAGCACAATTCAAAAGCATCAGTTATTCACCACTCAGCCTTCCTTATGGTCCAACTCTCACATCTGTACATGACTACTGGGAAAACCATAGCTTGCTGTGGTCATTGAAATCTTAGGAGAAGTGATGTGTGGGAATAAAGAGTTAGTGCATGATTTGTCCCATTCCCTTCCCACTACCACAGGAATCATGAATGCATATTTTGAAATGAAGCCTGAGTTTCAGAGTGACTAAGATGAGCAAAGATCCCAGCAGAATTATTTGGAAATCAAAAGTGTGTGATACATGGAACTTTGTGCAGCACAGCTTCTGAGATTTGGAGGTTGCTTCTTTTTGCAGCGTTATTTAATAATAATAATGATTAAATGCTTTAAAGCAATAAAGCATAGGGAGGGGCAATTTTTGCCAGATGGTTAACACTATCCCACAAATGTTAATTATGTAGTAGTAAGCATTTTTCTATTTACTAACAGTAATAACACTGGACACATTGGACTCAGTTTGTTTTTATGACGTCCCTAGTGATCAAATCCACAATCTACGTCCATATTTATCCACACCTTCCTTTTCCTTGCTAGGTAGCAGCAAAAATATGTCTCTGACTAATTGCGAGAACACTCAATTCACGTTAGAGAATTGCACAATATCGCTGTGAAGAAACCCTCAACCCCGAGCATTTAGTTTCAGGATATCACTCAGCAAAAAGATACAGACTATTGGAATTATAATGGTGGGAGATACGGAGCGAGGTTGGGCATCGCACAGAGAATTAGACCATGAATGTATATCACCACCTCATGGTATAATGGTGTAGGGAAACACGTCACGAATGAACCATGCAATTTAGTTTGAGCCTCAAGGAATACACTCCCTTTCATCTTTTACATATATAACTATAATCCTGCACAGTGGTGATGATTTAAATACATATTCCTTGCATGAAGCGCACAGCCACAAATTCTTTAAACTCACCTATCAATATAATCATTGAAACGTACTTGTGTTTAGTATGGCATTTTCTCAACTGTTACTTCAACCAACTCCAAAAAATATTACTGGCGAAGAGAATGTTATCAGGCTAGCACTTCTTTCGTGCGGAGATACGTGAAGAGGTCGTAATGGGAAAAGCAGATAATGTTTGAACGGACATGCTAGGTTTGGTTTCCTCGCTACTACATACATTCGTCTCTAATACAGACCAGATCTAATAAAAGGAAAAGCTTTCTATTTCAGATTCAGCTCTTGGTTATGTTTTTGTAGTTGGGTGGTGCGTGCTGCCATGCAAACTGATTTTTCGGTTGTCTGTTACTTTTTTACAAAATGCAAGGAAACAGATTGTTTTTACTGTGGAATATCATTCAGAATTGGCAGATT